>NW_019943113.1:0-7798 GCF_002910315.2 Salvelinus sp. IW2-2015
GAGAGAGATATTGACTCATCTGTCGTAATGTGTTCGTCGACTCCCCTGCTGTAGAATGTTCATGTGACTCCCCACTGCTTGAATGTGTAGTTGACTCGCCTGCAGTAATGGTCTTGACTCCCCTGCTTGTAATGTGTTCTTGACTCGCCCCCTGCTGTAATGTGTTCTTGGACTCCCCCTGCTGTAATGTTAGATCCCCTGCTATGTGTTCTCGACTCCCCTGCGTAATGTGTTATGACTCCCTCTGTAAGTTGTTATTGACTCCCCCTGCTGATGTGTTCTTGACTCCCGCTCTAATGTGTGCGCCTCACGCTGTAATGTGTTCTCCTGATGTGTCTCCCCCTGCTGTAATGTGTTCTTGACTCCCCCGCAGTAAGTGTTGTTGGACTCCCCCTGCTGTAATGTGGTTCTCTGACTCCCCTGCCTGTAATGGTGTTCTGACTCCCGCGTAATGGTTCTTGACTCACCCGCGTAGGTATACTCCCCGCTGTTAACTTGTCTGTCTCTCTGCTGTAATGTGTCCTTGACTCCCCCTGCTGTACATGGTTCTGTGACTCCCACCGCTGTAATGTGTTCTGACTCCCCTGCTGTAGAATGTGGTCTTGACGTTTGACTCCCCCTGCTGTAATGTGTTATTGATTCCCCCTGCTGTAATGTGTTATTGACTCCCCCTGCTGTAATGTGTTCTTGACTCCCCCTGCTGGGAAAAAGCTTATTTAACAATCATTGGAATCCTCATTCACCAAATTCCCGGTATAAACCTCCAAATAACATGCTAAACAAACAAGTAGGCATAAACACAGAACGTTGGCCTGGTGGATCTGAAGAGGTGAGCTAGAGGTCTTGGTTAATATGATGCATGAGTGAGTGTTATTTGTCCAGCATTAGATCATCACTGTAAGCAATCCTTCACTTTGAACGCAGGGCATTTTCCACACCAGGTAATGCATATGAAAGCCCAGGCCCTTATAAAGAATGCCTTCATTGCTCCATTTCATTTTTACACCCCTGAAACAATAACCAAAGTGGTTGTCATTGTTCGCATAAATCCAATCCAAGAAAGGACTGCTTAGGTAGCAACTGTTTTTATGGAAAGGTGTGCCTGCGTCGCTACCTCCAGTACATAGGCCTATTGTCCTCCAAGTCTTCAGACATTTGTGAGGTTGAGGACAGATCCTGAAGCCTATAGCTGGAAAAATCCAACTCATTAATTCTGCTGCTCAGAAAATCCTTAATTATAGCAGCAAACCTTTAGTAGTGCAGAGAATTTTTCCTTTTTAATACATTGATTTATTTTCTGTTCAGCTCGCACTTTCTTTTTGGCCAACCATCACAGCCCAGATAGTTAATACGTATCATCTGATCAGAATATCATAATGCAGCCATGTTTAATGCTAACTGGACAGGGACTCCTGCTTTGATTAATGACTACACTATCTTGGTTCACTATTATAAACCAGGAGCCTTATCACATTGCAAGACCTCAGCTAACTAAGACTAGCTAACTAAGACTAGCTAACTAAGACTAGCTAACTAAGACTAGCTAACTAGTGACGAGACATTAATCACATATAACCAGAGGCATTCTGCAAAACACAAAGCGATATACCCGGGGACATTTTACACATTTTGTTAAGTTACAGCCTTATTCTAAAATCGATTAAATTGCCCCCCCCCCCCTCCCTTTCTCATCAATCTACACACAATAACCCATAATGACAAAGCAAAAACACGTTGATACATTTTTGCAAATGCATAAAAAATTTGACACTGAAATATCACATTTACATTAGTATTCAGACACTTTACTCTGTACTTTGTTCAACCACCTTTGGCAGGGATTACAGGCCCGAGTCTTCTTGGGTATGATGCTACAAGCTTGGCGCACCTGTATTTGAGGAGCTTCACCCATTCTTCTCTGCAGATCCTCTCAAGCTCCGTCAGGTTGGATGGGGAGCGTCGCTGCACAGCTATTTTCAGGTCTCTCCAAAGATGTTCGATTGGGTTCAAGTCCGAGCTCTGGCTGTGCCACTCAAGGACATTCAGAGACTTGTCCCGAAGCCGCTCCTGCGTTGTCTTGGCTGTGTGCTTAGGGTCATTGTTCTGTTGGAAGGTGAACCTTCGCCCCAGTCTGAGGTCCTGAGCGCTCAGGAGCAGGTTTTCATCAAGGATCACTTTGTACTTTGCTCCGTTCATCTTTTCCTCAATCCTGACTAGTCTCCCAGTCCCTGAAAACATCCCCACAGCATGATGCTGCCACCACCATGCTTCACCGTAGGGATAGTGCCAGGTTTCCTCCAGACGTGACACTTGGCATTCAGGCCAAAGAGTTCAATCTTGGTTTCATCAGACTAGTGTATCTTTTTCTCATTGTCTGAAAATATTTTATGTGCCTTTTGTCAAACTCCAAGAGGGCTGTCATGTTCCTTTTACTGAGGAGTGGCTTCTGTCTGGGCACTCTACCATAAMGGCCTGATTGGTGGAGTGCTACAGAGATGGTTGTCCTTCTGGAAGGTTCTCCCATCTCCACAGAGGAACTCTGGAGCTCTGTCAGAGTAACCATCGGGTTCTTGGTCACCTCCCTGACCAAGGCTCTTCTCCCCAGATTGTTCAGTTTGACCGGGTGACCAGCTCTATGACGAGTTGTGGTCGTTCCGAACTTCTTCCATTTAAGAATGATGGAGGCCACTGTGTTCTTGGTGACCTTCAATGCTGCAGAAATGTTTGGTACCCTTCCCCAGATCTGTGCCTCGACACAATCCTGTATCGGAGCTCTACGGATAATTCCTTCGACCTCATGGCTTGGTTTTTGCACTAACATGCACTGTCAACTGTGGGATCCTATACTGAGAGGTGTGTGTCTTTCCAAATCATGTCCAATCAATTGAGTTTACCACAGGTGGACTCCAATCAAGTTGTAGAAACATCTCAAGGATGATCAATGGAAAAAGGATGCATCTGAGCTATATTTTGAGTCTCATAGCAAAGGGTCTGAATACTTATGTAAATAAGTTATTTTTGTTTTGTATTTTTATTAACTGTGCCAAAAATTATAAAAACCTGTTTTGGCTTTGTCATTATGTGGTATTGTGATGTCATTATGGGGTATTGTGATGTCATGATGTGGTATTGTGATGTCATTATGGGATATTGTGTGTAGATTGATGAAGGAAAAAAAATATTTAATACCTTTTAGAATAAGGCTGTAACGTAACAAAATGTGGAAAAAGTCAAGGGGTCTGAATTCTTTCTGAAGTCACTGTGTATATATACTGTATATAAGTTATTCATAACCATATTTTGTTGTGTTACAGACTGATTTTTTTTTTAAATAAACCCAAAAATGTTTTACCATCTACACACATTATCCCAAAGTGACAAAGTGAAAACGTGTTTTTAGAAATGTTCGCAAAGTATATTGAAAATTATATACATTTTAATTGTAATTTGCAAATAAAGGCATATTCTATGTAAAACATCATTACAAACCTTAACCTTTGCGTCACTTGTATCATTATGCCGTTAACCCATTGAGGTGAGCTGATAACCAACTCCTTAAAAAAAGTTAAGGAGAGGAGAAGAAATCATCTGTTTTTTAAATAGTTGAGTATTAAGACAGAAATCAAGCAAGATTCATATTTTAGATTTGTAGCTAAAAAAAGGTAAAACACTTTTCCGGTGAGTTATCTKAATTTTTTTTTTTAAGTTTTGTAGATTGGTGACTTGAATGATTGTGGTTATTAATGGAATGACTGGATATTGTGTTACAGATCATGTAAGTGTTTGTCTCTGTAATGGGACATTATTTGAGTATTTCCTTCCCCTACGGGAAGGGAAGCAGGAGGTAACCATGTATGATTATGTACCATATTTAATTAAGTCGTTTTGCACCTATCAGTCTATATTTATCTTTTTTAATTATGTACTGTCTTTAATTATGTGTGTCTTACCTTTGACCTGTTTTTATTTTTGTATTTTTGTATTTAACCTTTATTTAACCAGGAAAAGCCCATTGAGACCCAGAGTCTCTTTTTCACGGGAGACCTGGCCAAGAAGACAACAACAATCAATACATTACAACATACAACAATACAACACAATACAACAACATGATCCAGCCTAAAAAAAAGCATGTACACTCTTCTGTGTAAATGTAGACTATTCCATGCCTCTGGTGCACAACAAGAGAAGGCGGTCTTGCCTCATACTGTAAATGTCCTGGGGACTTCAGTAGCAACCACCTAGCAGACTGGGTATGGTAACTGCTGGTGGTGAAGGAGACCAGACTACAGAGGTAAAGAGGAAGTTTACCCAAAAACGCTTTGTAGATGAACACATACAAATGTATCTTTCTGCGCATATAAAGTGAGGTCCAACCTACCATTTGGTACAATGTGCAATGGTGGGTGAGTGACTTGGCATTTGTAATAAAGCGCAAGGATGCATGATAAATAGAGTCCAGTCTCTGTAAGACGGAGGTTGCAACAATATACAACAAGTCGCCATAATCAATTACAGAGAGAATAGTGGCCTGAACAAGCTTCTTTCTGGCCATAAGCAGGAAACAAGCCCTATTACAAAAATAAAAACCCAATTTCACTTTAAGCTTCCTTACAAGATTATCCATATGAACTTTAAAGGACAACTTGTCATCCAACCGTATACCTAGGTATTTGTAGGATGACACTTTTTCAATAGGTAAGCCACCAGATGTGACAATGCTAACCTTCTCTGGCTGAGTGCGAGCTCTGGTAAAGGTCATGAATTTTGTTTTTTTGTACATTCAAGCCCAGTTTGAGACCATAAAGGGRGGCCTGCAGTGACTGAAAAGCAGTCTGGAGCTCTTCAACAGCCTGAACCAGAGAAGGAGCACATTAATATATGACTGTATCATCTGCATATAGATGTAACTTTGCTGGTTGCATCCCATTTCCCCAATCATTAGTACAAATTGAGAACAACACAGGAGCTAAAATGGAGCCCTGAGGCACACCTCTATTAATCTCAAGAAAGCTAGACTTGTGATTGGCAACAAACATATTGTGTTCTGTCAGAAAGATAGTCCCGAAACCAATTTACTGCCCCTTCACTGAGACCAATGTTWCTGAGTCTAGCTAGCAACAATTCATGGTCAACTGAATCAAAGGCCTTTGATAAATCCACAAACAGAGGAGCACAATGTTGCTTTTTATTAAGTGCATTAATGATGTCGTTTGCCACTGCTATAGCTGCAGTTGTGGTGCTGTGCCCCGATCTAAAGCCAGACTGAACCCTGCTCAGTATGTTCTTTTCAATTAAGACATTTTTTTAACTGTGAGTTCACTAGGGATTCATAGACCTTGGCCAGGATAGGGAGTTCACTAGGGATTCATAGACTTTGGCCAGGATAGGGAGTTCACTAGGGATTCATAGACTTTGGCCATGGATAGGGAAGTTCACTAGGGCGATTATAGACTTTGGCCAGGATAGGAGTTACTAGGGATTCATAGACTTTGCCAGGATAGGGAGTTTCACTAGGGATCATATAAGACTTTGGACCAGGATAAGGGAGTTCACTAGGATTCAATAGACTTTTGGCCAGGATAGGGAGTTCATACGGTAGTTCAGGATTTGAAGGCCAGGATAGGGAAGTTCACTAGGCGAAGCTCATAGCTCTTGGCAGCGAAGATATAGGAGTTCACTCAGGGATTCATAAGAACTTTTGGCCAGTAGGAGTTCTACTAGGATTCAATAGGACCTTGGCGCGGATGGGGATTCACTAGGGATCATAGACTTTGGCCAGGATAGGGACGTTCACTAGAGGAATTCCATCAGACTTTGTCGCAGGATGGAGTCACTAGGGGATTCATAGACCCTTGGCCCAAGGATAGGGGAGGTTCCTGGGATTCATAAGCACTTTGCAGGATAGGAGTTCCACTAGGGATTCATAGACTTTGGCCAGGATGGGTAGGGATTCACTAGATATTCATAGATTTGTCAGAGATAGGGAGTTCACTAGAGATTACATAGACTTTGGCCGGAATAGGGAGTTCACTAGGGCATTGTAAGTTGCATGGTTGTCCTGGATAGCCGGGAGTTCAATGAGAGATTCTTGATAGACTTTATTGGCAGGATAGGGAGTTCACTAGGGAACTCTGTATCGCACTTTTTGTCCAGTAAGAGGTAGTGGTATGTTCACTATAGGGATTCATAGACTTTCGGCCAGGGATAGCGGATGTTACACTGGGGTTCATAGAACTTTGGCCAGGATAGGGAGTTCACTAGAGATTCATAGACTTTGGCCAGGATAGGGAGTTTAGAGAGAGGACGAATGTTATTAGCATCTGAGGGATCTCCACCCTTTAGCAGTGGGAGGACATAAGCTGATTTCCAAATGCTGGGTATGGAATTGGTCAAGAGACTCAGTTGAAAATGTGAGCCACAGGTTCAGTAATAATACCAGCTGCTATCTTTAAGAGGTAGGGATCCAGGTTGTCTGGACCTGCAGACTTTTTACTGTCTATTGCCTTTAGTGCTTTATAGACCTCAGCCCTAAGTCTACGGGCAGTCCTACAGGTATGTCCAGCATAAGAAACAGGCTCAAAGTTAAAATGGTTCACATGAGGGCCTATATCATAGTTGACTATAACAGAGCTGACATTAGAGGCCTGGGCCCCACCATTATGAAAACTGAACCAGCAGATATGATGTGTTAAAAACCCCTATAATATCAGCTTTATCCTTCACTTCAATAGAATCCATTATGGAATGGTGAGGAAGGTCAGAGGATAMATTAGAACCTGACACTGATTTGATTAGCTTCCAGAACTTGGTAGGGTTGTTTAGGTTCTCTGTGACTGCATTTAAATAGTCATCTGATTTGGACTTCCTGATCAATCCTGTGCATTTGTTTCTTAGTGCTCTGAAGGAGGCCCAGTCAACAGGAGCATTTATATGTCTCGCTTGAGCCCAACAGACGTTTCTTGTTTCTAATATAATCCTGCCAAGTTATCTGAAAACCAGGGAATGTCCCTTCCACTGATTCTAACTGGCAGGTTCACATGTCTTCCAGTGTTGAATGTTCTGGTTAAAGTTTGAAGTCAGACTGGATTCGAGGACACACTGACAACGTATCTGTGACACGGTGTGATTCTGTAGCAGCTGATCTTGTGGCTTCCTACAAGCCACTCTGGCTGTTGTTCCCAGAACATTTGGTGCTGTGTGATTATTATTGTGTATAAGGGCCTTTTCAGAGAAGGCATTTTAATTTGCTTCTGTTCTGGACGTGCCCTCCCCGAATTCTTGTAATGAACCGGATTGATCTTGATTGATTTTATCAACGACCACTCTCCTTTTTTTAATTCACCTGCAAATTTCCGTTACAATCTGTCACAGTATTTCTCACTAGTGGTCCTAAACTGTTTTACAGACTGAAGTAAACTGGAAGAGAGACTACCACGATGATGGCATTACTCTCTGGCATTCCCCTGGTCTACCTGTGCCTGCTGGCCTGGTCTCACCTGGGCCTGTCAGAGGTCTCCAACTGCCGCCAGGGGACCATCCAGGGGACCATCCAGGGGACCACCCAGGGGACCACCCAGGGGACCACCCAGGGACCACCCAGAGGACCATCCAGAGGACAACCCAGGGGACCACCCAGGGACCATCCAGGGGACCATCCAGGGGACCACCCAGGGACCATCCAGGGGACCACCCAGGGACCATCCAGGGGACCATCCAGAGGACAACCCAGGGGACCACCCAGAGACCACCCAGAGACCACCCAGGGGACCACCCAGGGACCACCCAGGGGACCACC
>NW_019943113.1:8443-16515 GCF_002910315.2 Salvelinus sp. IW2-2015
AACCCAGGGGACCACCCAGAGACCACCCAGAGACCACCCAGGGGACCACCCAGGGGACCACCCAGAGACCATCCAGGGGACCATCCAGGGGTACAACAACGCTGCCTTTGTTCCTGGCCACAGCCTAGTGGTCCAGGGCTTCAACTAAGTCACGCTGCGGCTCGAAGGGGCCTACGTGATCCACTCCCAGAGCTACTTGACCACCACATCCAACTACTGTACCCTGTGTGAGAACCAGCTGCAACAGGTTTCAGAAGATGCCCCTCTCTGTGTAGGAGTGGTTGGTCAACAGAATCTGCAGTCTGGAGCACTCCAGTTTTGCCTATACCTCTGTCAGCTCCTTAGTGGGGAGCGTCTCCTCTGTGATGAAGAATGACTGGAGGACGGACGACAGTGGGGCTGGCAGCCTTCAGCCGGAGGGAAGCAAGTCTTCAGTGTCCGGCCAGAGTGGACAAGTCCCTCTTCTCACTGTAACAGCTGCTCCTACTGCAGCAGGATCACGTATAATAGTCTGTCACATGAGAGAATAGAGCTGGTGTGGATGTGAGAGCATCCAAGAGAGATACGTGTTTGTTATAAGAATTTGTGACAGAAGTTGATTTAACAGTAGGATTTGTTTTAAATGTGTTTAAAGCATATTTACAGCATGTATTATGCATGTTCACAGCATGTATAAAGGATGTTTACAGCATGTTTACAGCATGTATAAAGGATGTTTACAGCATGTTCACAGCATGTTTACAGCATGTTTAAAGGATGTTTACAGCATGTATAAAGGATGTTTACAGCATGTTTACAGCATGTATAAAGGATGTTTACAGCATGTTTACAGCATGTATAAAGGATGTTTACAGCATGTATAAAGGATGTTTACAGCATATTTACAGCATGTATAAAGGATGTTTACAGCATATTTACAGCATGTGTTAAGCATGTTCACAGCATGTATAAAGGATGTTTACAGCATGTTTACAGCATGTATAAAGCATGTTTAAAGCATGTTTACAGCATGTATAAAGCATGGTTAAAAGCAGTGTATAAGCATGTTTAACAGTCATGTTTACAGCATGTATAAAGCATGTTTAAAGCATGTTTACAGCATGTTTACAGGCATGTTAAAGCATGTTTACAGCATGTTTAACAGCATGTTTAAAGCATGTTTACAGCATGTTTAAAATTAGATGTTTAAAGCATGTTTACAGCATGATAAAGCATTGTTCACAGCATGTTTACAGCATGTATAAAGGATGTTTACAGCATGTATAAAGGATGTTTACAGCATGTTTACAGCATGTATAAAGCATGTTTAAAGCATGTTTACAGCATGTATAAAGGATGTTTAAATCTGTTTTTTGGATTGTAAACTATTATATTATTGTGGAGAGACAATATATATATATATATATATTTACTCTTAACTTCTTTAGGCGACCCTGGGAGGAGGGCTGAAGAGTGTGACCTCCGTCCACACCTGCTTGGCCAACCTCAACAAGGTGTCTGTCTGTGAGGTGAGGAACTGTGTGCGTCACAGGAGACTGCTGAGGGGAGGACGGCTTGTAATGATGGCCGTGTTGAGTAGCTGGTGCAGGACGTTCCTCAGTAATAGGGGCAGTGTGTCAAGACACTCCTGGGGATTCCTAAATCACATGACCGAGGTGACAGGGGGAAACGGTTGGCAGGGTCAGGTGTCCATGTTTAGAAATGATTCTGTGGGCTTCTACGACCGGTKGAATAGCCTAGCATCTGGGTCAACCTAGACAATGGCACTTACTCTCTCCTCCCTCTGCACACACTGGTGGCTGACGTCAAGTGTAACCAATGCAGACCCTCTGTTAACTAAGGTGCAAGTCTCATATAGTAAATGAAAGACACACGTTTCTCTGTCTGCCTTAATTTAGCCACTTTCAATGTTTCCTCTTTCAACTCACTCTGGTACTGAATGGGATCATAAAATGATGTACACTTTTACACTGAGTGTACAAAACATTAAGAACACCTTCCTAATATTGAGTTGCCCGCATTTTGCCCTCAGAACAGCCTCAATTCGTCAGGGGTCATGGACTCTACAAGGTGTTGAAAGCGTTCCACAGGGATGCTGGCCCATGTTGACTCCAATGCTTCCACAAGCTGTGTCAAGTTGGCTGGATGTCCTTTGGGTGGTGGACCATTCTTGAAATGCATGGGAAATTGTTGAGTGTGAAAAACCCAGCTGTGTTGCAGTTCTTGACACAAACCAGGGCGCCTGGCACCTACTACCATACCCCGCTCAAAGGCACTTAAATCTTTTGTCTTGCCCATTCACCCTCTGAATGGTACACATTCACAATCCATGTCTCGATTGTCTCAAGACTTAAAAATCCTTCTTTAACCTGTCTCCTCCCCTTCATCTACACTGATTGAAGTGGATTTAACTAATTATATCATTAAGGAACCATAGCTTCCACCTGGATTCACCTGGTCAGTCTATGTCATGAACAGAGATGTTCATAATGTTTTGTACACTCAGTTTACTTAAATAAAAACAAAGCTAAATCAATCAGAAGAAGAAGAATTTATTATGTAGCAAGTAGGTCCTATTCCCCATCACACGAGAACTACATGCTGCAACATCTGGTACAGCTAAAGGATAACTGAGGACAACATTTCCCTCTAGTGGTTAAAATGTTACATTACAGAAATGCTTTCATTCATTTTCATGAATCATATTTTCATGAATCATTTTCATGAATCATTTTTCATGAATGTTCTCCTACATTGTTATCAGTGTTGTAAAGTACTTTAAGTAAAAAATATTTTTTTTAAAGTACTACTCAAGTATGAGAATTGAATACTTTTTCCACCACTGATTGTTACATACATAMAATATGATGATCTAAAAGACTGAAAGAGAAAAAAACATAAAATGGTTCAAAGGTCAAATTGTATATATTATTATCCCACTGTAATCTGTCACTATTACTCTCTTGTGGACAGAGAACGTAACAATTCAAACAAGATTATAGTTCTGGATTAACTGCGATTTTTCACTGATTCCCCCTCTAGTTTGGGGAGGGGTAGTATTGGTCACATTTATCACCAGTCAGGTGTTTGTCACAAGTTAACGTGTAAGAGAAWGTGAAACTCCCATTACTGAGTGCACAGCTATGCCCGTGGCTTCCCTGCTCCAGGTTTACTGAACACCCMCCCTGGAGGTCATCATCACGYCCCCYTGGGTCCTTATCCCACACCTGGAGCTCTAGAGAGGACTGGGTGTTTACATAGTCAAAGTTGAAATGTGTATGCCAAAGTGGATCATAGGTAGTGATCCAGCGGGTCTGTCTGTGCTGACCTGAACACCACAGTTTGACGTAACCCTCCGGTTCGGCCATCCCATCACCCCTAAGACTAAACCCACGGTCCACAAAGACTGTTAGTTTGCCTCTCCCTGCCAACAGGGGGCAGCAATCAGCAGAGAGGTTAGGTGAATCCCTGCATGCTTGATTCTCTGTCTTTTTTCTCTTAATCCCCTTGTCGATCACATACCGACTAATAGCTGTTTGTAGATCAACTCTCGTCTGATTGTCATCAACCAGTTGATATAGAGGCTGCAGGGAGAAGGATACCATTTCCGGAAACTCATTTAGGCTTTTCATCCATTTTAAGAAACTATCTATGTTAGCTTTTCTCATAGAAGCAACTCCATTTAAGGTTTTCCCACCGTTCACTTCCGTGTGGTGACTTAAGAAGCCCATGCTGTACCCTGTTGCACTGTCAGAGTTGGTAGCGACCTTTGAACATTGTCCACCCAAAAGATTTAGCCCTAAGTCTACGGGCAGTCCAACAGGTATGTCCAAATCCAACCCCATACTCAGACATGTTTCCACGTCGGACACAAAGACCTTGTTTAGGGCTGCTAGACAGGTGCGGATGGCAGTCACCCTCTTCATCATCCCTCCAAGGTCTCCGTCACTGATGTAGTGGGTTCCGTAGGTATCAATGATGTCCTTGTACGCCTCRCTGTTGGATGTGTAATGGTGTGGCAGAGAAGCTATGCGTCGCTGGAAATCCAGGCTAAGTGGGGGTTTACTGGGCACACTGAAACTGAAAGAGGGTTAGAGTGGCTGTTAACTGGGCAGCTATAAGAAATGTACAGATCTCCTATATATCAGGGGGCACAATTCAGGCTCTACAGTTTCACAGTCCTGCTGGTTTTCATTTCTCCCTGGTAAGTAATTGATCAATTAATATTACTGATTGGCTGGAGAGCTAGTCTAATCCCTCCCTGGAAAGGATGTCTCTGCTTAATAAAAGGTCATGCTGAAAATCTGCATGACTGTGACCCTCAGAGCTGTGAACGCCTGCTTAGAATTTGCCAAGTGAATAGTAAAAAAGGACAACTTTCAAAAGTATATTGAACTTGTTGATGGGATAAATTAATCCAAGGAGGAACTATATATACATTATTGCTCTCTAGGAAACAGCAAATATACATGACCTCACAGACATCATGATACATGGCCTGACCTGTAGACAGAGCAGGTCAATTGTTGAAATGAGAAGGAAGACTTGTCTGCATTTGAGTGTGCGGATGCAAAGCCGTGCACCTTGGACTTGCTGCCTGCTAACTGCAGGTCTACATTCTCCAGTTTTAGCCCGGCCTTCCAGTCATTCTCTATAAACAAGGCTATGTCATCCACAAGAGAGCTGACAGAGTAATAGTAGGAACTCAGAGTTGTCCTCTTGCAGTCCCTTTGGGCCCTCCAGTCCTTCATATGCAAGGGGAGTTTCTGAAGCTCACCTCCCATAAGTGGGTTCACACATACCATGCAGGAGTTAGCCAAGTAACTATTGACATCAAACACAGAGGCCCGTTTTTGTCTCAGTGTTACAATATCATAGCCCATCCCAGCCAGTTTGTAGCCAGGCACAAAGGAACAGTTGGCGCATTCTTCTGGGGTCCCTAGACGACAGGTGAACAATCCATCCAGGCGAGACAGAGCCAGGAAACCCAGGAACACCAGGTGAAACACGGGAGAGAGGACGACTGATGCTGTCATCGTTGTCACTCCTGATTGGTCAGTCTAGAAGAGAGGATTTCAATAACGAAGGTTGTCACTCTCCTTTTTTATTTTTTTATTCTACAAGTGAGAAAAAGGTTCTGCTGAGGAAGGYGATCGTTTTGATTCCACTGTCTTCTACGATACTTCCCACAACACAACTACTATTACTTTAGTCTTTTAGACCAAAACACTTAGTTTAAAATAAAAAAGTAGTTCATTTTAGACAGTATATTGTTTATAAAATACATTTAGCTCAAACGTTTAGATTTATGACACATCTGTTATTAATATGATTTGATCTATGTTCCTTCTTTCCCCAGTTGTCCTATGGCTGTCAATACTTACAAACGCAAAATCCACAGCAGATCTCTCTGTTCTCTCATGTCCAAATGAAATGATCTCTGTACCCACCAGCTCTCAGAGTAAACAAAGACTGGCTCCTTATCGTGTTAAAAACTGCATGGTGGGAAACGGGGTTTATAAATTGATTCTACATATCTGGCAAACCAGCAGGAAAAATACAATTAATAATGATTAACYGTAGTGTAGAGTAATGATGCGCACGACAGACATCATAAAGCAAAAAACTGCTATGTTTTCACCAGCAAAACTATCAGCAGTCACATACAGAGCTGAATAGGTTTTTGTTGTTGTGTGTAAATCTCCTGTTGAAAATGCTTTCTGTACTTGGCCCAAACTCTATCCACTTGTATTCGGTTTGATTTATTCCCACAGTGGTAAGATCTCATCAAATCTCTTCTATTGAATCTATTGATTCAACAGAGGGTACGATATGATCTGTTTTCATATTGTTTGTGATCTAACTAGGGTCAATGATACAGATCTGGGGCTTCAAAATAAATATCCAGACGCCTGCTGTAAACAGTGGAATGTTTGTTCAAAATAAATATCCAGACGCCTGCTGTAAACAGTGGAATGTTTGTTCAAAATAAATAAATAATCACAAAAGTGGGACATAGACATTGATGTCCTAATTTGCATTAAAAAAAATGTATGTTGATTCCCAAAGATGTGGTTATAACTTTAGAGACTTTACTGATCATTTTCTGGACCATCCTCAAGTGCATTGTGTTTTTCATGGGCATGGCAAAGCCATCGGCCAATGTGGTTTTTCAAGATAACATGTTTTTCATGGCATGGCAAACATGGTTTTTCAAGATAAAATGTTTTTCATGGGCATGGCAAACATGGTTTTTCAAGATAACATGTTTTTCATGGGCATGGCAAACGTGTTTTTCAAGATAACATGTTTTTCATGGGTATGGCAAATCAAACTCTCTAAGGGCATTGGCCTGCAGGCATCTCCATGTCAAAAGCAACCCTGAGCAGGTCAGTTGGAGAATTTATTCTACCTTATTCGCATATTACCCAGAGTGCCTTTCGAGTGAGTTATAGTTAACACCCATGACTGTATTTGTTAGTGCAGAAGATATGGTTGTTGTATTCAATGATTTTCAGTACTGTAGCCTTCACCAAGTGAGTGTTTAAGTGAACACGTTATCTTTAAAATGTAACTCTTTATGAAAATACATTACATGTTTCATAAGGCCTTTCATTGGGGGCTAGTTACACCCTAAAGCAGTGGTCTGAAACTCCTGGTTTACAGGTCACATCAAACCTGCAAGTCACATTATGCTGGCTTGCAAAGTGATGTGTTATTTCTATTGGAATCCAGCACAAAGTGCAGATATCCAACAATTTGAACTTCTAATTCACCTGCAACCAGTATTCAGAATGACTGCCAGGGAAGATTGTTCACTGACCACAGGAGGCTACTGAGGGAGGACGGCTCATAATAAATGGCTGGAGCGGAGTGAATGGAATGGTATTAAAACAGTGAAACGTGTTCGATGCCGTTCCATTTATGCCGTCCTCCCAATTAAGGTGCCACCAGCCGCCTGTGTTATTGAGACTAGATAATTGATATAGACTGGAACAGCCATCTCAGTAACGGGTTACAATAAGTCCATCTACTAACAGACTAGATTTGTTTTGATAAAGGTATGCTATTTATTGTGTAGCATGATTAATCAACCAATCAAAGTAGATGCAAAAACACAGGTATTGAAACAAACAATCTGCTGGTAAGTAGGACAATGAAAAGGCTGTTTTGAACAAACGGAATATTTTACTGAACAAACTTGTTGAAATTCAACTGACTTTGAGCAGAGTTTGTTGAGTAACACACATTAGCTCAGTGTTTGTCCTTTTGAAGTCCACTCAACTCAGAATAACGCTGATTAAGCAATTGCTGTGTGTGTGTGTGTGTGTGTGTGTGTGTGTGTGTGTGTGTGTGTGTGTGTGTGTGTGTGTGTGTGTGTGTGTGTGTGTGTGTGTGTGTGTGTGTGTGTGTGTGTGTGTGTGTGTGTGGTGTGTGTGTGGTGTGTGTGTGTGTGTGTGTGTGTGTGTGTGTGTGTGTGTTCCGTGCGTGCGCGTACATGTGCGTACATGCCTTTGGCAAACAAGGTGGAAACTACAGACATGATGAGATATTCATCTATATTAGATCTGACACGAAGACGTTACAGGACAGGAGAAAGATATATAGATTTTAACAAAAGGCAGGGAAATCCTGAACAGATCAATAGTTATTTTATATATAATGTAAGATTATAAAAATGTAACAAAAAGTTAAAAGACATGGACTACATGCTAGCGGTTAAAATTGACAATTGTGTCAAGTTCATTCATAAAAATGTTAAACAGAATGCAGACTCCTGTACGTTGTAAAGAATCTAATGGAACCTTTAATGAGGAAATGTCTGAAAATACACTTTTGGAAATATGACTCATAACTGAGATTAGGTTCCTCCTCAAAGGATAAAATAACAATGATTGCCAGGTCACCGTAATCCGCCTCTTGATTGATTCCTCTCTAGTTTGGGATGGAGACACGGCGGTCACTCCCTCTAGTTTGGGATGGAGACACAGCGGTCACTCCCCTCTAGTTTGGGATGGAGACACAGCGGTCACTCTCTCTCAGTTTGGGATGGAGACACAGTGGTCACTCCT
>NW_019943113.1:16540-25179 GCF_002910315.2 Salvelinus sp. IW2-2015
TACCCAATCAAAGTAGATGCAAAAACACAGGTATTGAAACAAACAATCTGCTGGTAAGTAGGACAATGAAAAGGCTGTTTTGAACAAACAGGAATATTTTACTGAACAAACTTGTTGAAATTCAACTGACTTTGAGCAGAGTTTGTTGAGTAAACACACATTAGCTCAGTGTTTGTCCTTTTGAAGTCCACTCAACTCAGAATAACGCTGATTAAGCAATTGCTGTGTGTGTGTGTGTGTGTGTGTGTGTGTGTGTGTGTGTTGTGTGTGTGTGTGTGTGTGTGTGTGTGTGTGTGTGTGTGTGTGTGTGTGTGGTGTGTGTGTGTGTGTGTGTGTGTGTGTGTGTGTGTGTGTGTGTGTGGTGTGTGTGTGTGTGTGTGTGTGTGTGTGTTCCGTGCGTGCGCGTACATGTGCGTACATGCCTTTGGCAAACAAGGTGGAAACTACAGACATGATGAGATATTCATCTTATATTAGATCTGACACGAAGACGTTACAGGACAGGAGAAAGATATATAGATTTTAACAAAAGGCAGGGAAATCCTGAACAGATCAAAAGTTATTTTATATATAATGTAAGATTATAAAAAATGTAACAAAAAGTTAAAAGACATGGACTACATGCTAGCGGTTAAAATTGACAATTGTGTCAAGTTCATTCATAAAAATGTTAAACAGAATGCAGACTCCTGTACGTTGTAAGAATCTAATGGAACCTTTAATGAGGAAATGTCTGAAAATACACTTTTGGAAATATGACTCATAACTGAGATTAGGTTCCTCCTCAAAGGATAAATAACAATGATTGCCAGGTCACCGTAATCCGCCTCTTGATTGATTCCTCTCTAGTTTGGGATGGAGACACAGCGGTCACTCCCCTCTAGTTTGGGATGGAGACACAGCGGTCACTCCCTCTAGTTTGGGATGGAGACACAGCGGTCACTCCTCTCTAGTTTGGGATGGAGACACAGTGGTCACTCCTCTCTAGTTTGGGATGGAGACACAGTGGTCACTCCTCTCTAGTTTGGGATGGAGACACAGCGGTCACTCCTCTCTAGTTTGGGATGGAGACACAGTGGTCACTCCTCTCTAGTTTGGGATGGAGACACAGTGGTCACTCCTCTCTAGTTTGGGATGGAGACACAGTGGTCCACTCCTCTCTAGTTTGGGATGGAGACACATGGGTCACTCCCTCTAGTTTGGGATGGAGACACAGCGGTCACTCCCCTCTAGTTTGGGATGGAGACACAGCGGTCACTCCTCTCTAGTTTGGGATGGAGACACAGTGGTCACTCCTCTCTAGTTTGGGATGGAGACACAGCGGTCACTCCTCTCTAGTTTGGGATGGAGACACAGCGGTCACTCCCCTCTAGTTTGGGATGGAGACACAGCGGTCACTCCCCTCTAGTTTGGGATGGAGACACAGTGGTCACTCCTCTCTAGTTTGGGATGGGGACACAGCGGTCACTCCTCTCTAGTTTGGGATGGAGACACAGCGGTCACTCCCCTCTAGTTTGGGATGGGACACAGCGGTCACTCCTCTCTAGTTTGGGATGGGGACACAGCGGTCACTCCTCTCTAGTTTGGGATGGGACACAGCGGTCACTCCTCTCTAGTTTGGGATGGGACACAGCGGTCACTCCCCTCTAGTTTGGGATGGAGACACAGTGGTCACTCCTCTCTAGTTTGGGATGGGGACACAGCGGTCACTCCTCTCTAGTTTGGGATGGGGACACAGCGGTCACTCCTCTCTAGTTTGGGATGGAGACACAGCGGTCACTCCCTCTATTTGGGATGGAGACACAGTGGTCACTCCTCTCTAGTTTGGGATGGAGACACAGCGGTCACTCCCCTCTAGTTTGGGATGGAGACACAGTGGTCACTCCTCTCTAGTTTGGGTGGAGACACAGTGGTCACTCCTCTCTAGTTTGGGATGGAGACACAGTGGTCACTCCCTCTAGTTTGGGATGGAGACACAGCGGTCACTCCTCTCTAGTTTGGGATGGAGACACAGCGGTCACTCCTCTCTAGTTTGGGATGGAGACACAGCGGTCACTCCCCTCTAGTTTGGGATGGAGACACAGTGGTCACTCCTCTCTAGTTTGGGATGGAGACACAGCGGTCACTCCTCTCTAGTTTGGGATGGAGACACAGTGGTCACACCCCTCTAGTTTGGGATGGGGACACAGCGGTCACTCCTCTCTAGTTTGGGATGGAGACACAGGTGTCACTCCCCTCTAGTTTGGGATGGGACACAGTGGTCACTCCTCTCTAGTTTGGGATGGAGACACAGCGGTCACTCCTCTCTAGTTTGGGATGGAGACACAGCGGTCACTCCCCTCTAGTTTGGGATGGGGACACAGTGGTCACTCCTCTCTAGTTTGGGATGGAGACACAGCGGTCACACTTAGGATCAGTCCAGGTGTTTGTCACAAGTTAATGTGAGGGAGAATGAGAAAGTACCATGGTTCAGTCCACAGTGATGATAATGGTTCCCATGCTGTATGTTTATAGTGCCCCCACCCAGGTGGTCATCGACATTTAGATCCTTCTCCCATACCCGGAGCATTAGATGGTGATGGGTATTTACATTGCCAAAGTGGATCATAGGTAGTACACCTGTCTGTGTTGATTTCCATTCCACAATTTGACGTAACCCTCTGGTTCGGCCCACCCATTACCCCTTATACTGAACCCACCGTCCACAAAGACAGTCAGTCTGCCTCTCCCTACCAACAGAGGGCAGCAATCAGGAGACAGGTTGGGAGAACTCACCCCACAAGCTGTCTGTTCTGTCTTGTTTTTCTCAATCCCATTGGCTATCACATTCTGACGAGTAGCTGCTTGTAGATTATCCCTCACCTTAGTGTCAGAAAACAAGTCACGCAGAGGGAGAACAGTGAAGGATAGGAGTGTCTGGGATCCTTTGTAGACTATTCAGACATTTTTTGAAGCCTTCAGAGTCTGGTTTGGTCAAATCAAATTAAATCAATTTAATCAAATACATGTTTAGCAGATGTTATTGTGGGTGTAGCTGAACGTTTTTTTGTTCCTAGCTCCAACAGTGCAATAAATATCTAACAATACACAACAATACACACAAGTCTAAAAGTAAAAGAATGGCATTTTGAAATATATAAATATTTGGACGWGCAATGTCGGAGTCCGGAAAACTATAGTTTGTTAACAATAMATTTGTGGAGTGGTTGAAAAACGAGTTTTAATGACTCCAACCTARGKGTRTGTAAACTTCCAACTTCAACTGTATATTTTAYGTCCCCCCCACTTCTAAAACCAAAGTTACGCCCCTGGCTGTAGATGTCCTAAAGTGTGCTCAAGGTGATGCGCTGGGCTGGGCTGACAGCACCACCCTCTGAAGAGCCCTGCAGTTACGGACGGTGAAATTGCCGTACCAGGCGGTGATACAGCCTTATGCTCTCAGTCGTGCATCTGTAAAAGTTTGTGTGGGTCTTAGGGGCCAAGCCGAATTTATTCTGCTTCCTGTGGTTAAAGAGGTGCTGTTGTGCCTCCTTCACCATGCTGTCTGTGTGTGGTGGACCATTTCAGATTGTCAGTGATGTGTACGCCGAGGAACTTGTTCACCTTGTTCACCTTGTTCACTGCGGTCCCGTTGATGTGGATAGGGGCGTGCTCCCTCTGATGTCTCCTGAAGTCGATGATCAGCTCCTTCATTTTGTTGACATTGAGGGAGAGGTTATTTTCCTGGCACCACTCCGCCAGRGCCCTCACCTCCTCCCTGTAGGTTGTCTCGTCATTGTTGCTAATCAGGCCTACCACTGTTGTGTCAACTGCAAACTTCATAACTGAGTTGGAGGCGTGCATGACCACGCATTCACGAGTACAGGAGGGGGCTGAGCACGGACCTTTGTGAGGCCCCAGTGTTGAGGATCATTGTAGTGGAGGTGTTGTTGCCTACCTTCACCACCTGGGGGCAGTCCATCAGGAAGTCCAGGGTGGGGTTCAGACCCAGGTCCCCGAGCTTAATGAAGAGCTTGGAGGGTACTATGGTGTTAAACGCTGAACTGTAGTCAATGAACAGAGTTCTTACATAGGTATTCCTCTTGTCCAGATGGGATAGGGCAGTGTGCAGTGTGATGGCTGATTGCATCATCCATGGATCTATTGGCACAGTATGCAAATTGCAGTGGGTCAGCCCTCCCCACCTGACACCTCAGTGCTGTGGCTCAGGAAACCCTTGTCATAACCTGTAATACTGTCTTCATTATAAAGACCTTTGAACCCTGCCCACTCAACACATTTAACAACCCCATGCCATCAGACAACCCCATACTAAGACATGTCTGCACCTGGGACACAGAGACCTGGTTCAGGGTGGCCAAGCAGGTGCGGATTCCAGTCACCCTCTTCATTCTCCCCCCAAGGTCCACCAGGTGAATGTAGTGGGTTCCATAAGTGTCAATGAACTGCTGGTACGGCTCACTGCTGTTGGACGTGTACTCCTTTGTGAGAGAAGCTATGTACTGGTACTGTGGGTGGGTCTACTGGAATCTAGGAGATGGAAAAGAGCAAGGGTACTGTGAGGGTAGGTGGTGTGACAGGGTCCTGTGAGGGTGGATGGTGTTGAAATGGTACTGTGAGGGTGGGTGTTGTTGACAGGGTACTGTGAGGTGGGTGGTGTTGACAGGGTACTGTGAGGGTGGATGGTGTTGACATGTTACTGTGAGTGTGGTGGTGTTTGACAGGGTACTGTGAGGGTGGATGGTGTTGACATGTTACTGTGAGGGTGGGTGGTGTTGACAGGGTACTGTGAGGGTGGTTATTGTTGACAGGGTACTGTGAGGGAGGGTGTTGTTGACAGGGAACTGTGAGGTTGGGTGTGTAGACAGAGTACTGTGAGGTTGGGTGTTGTAGACAGGGTACTGTGAGGGTGGGTGTTGTTGACAGGGTACTGTGAGGGTGGGTGGTGTTGACAGGGTACTGTGAGGGTAGGTGGTGTTGACAGGGTACTGTGAGGGTAGGTGGTGTTGACAGGGTACTGTGAGGGTAGGTGGTGTTGACAGTGTTTGTTGTTATTGTTTGCTATGAAGAAATGACAATGTCTCAATGTAATAAATTGCATCAGTTACCAAATTAGTCACCCTAGAATATCTCTGTTTCTCTTTCTATCACACACAGTGATCTCTGTGTCCTCCTCAAAGTAGTCACCCTAGAATATCTCTGTTCTCTCTTTATCCACACACAGTGATCTCTGTGTCCTCCTCAAAGTAGTCACCCTAGAATATCTCTGTTCTCTCTTCTATCCACACACAGTGATCTCTGTGTCCTCCTCCCCTCTTTTTATAGGAAAGGAACAAAACACTAAACTTAGTGTTATCCTCCTTCTCAAGATAGCAAATGTTTGAGCTTTAATTTTATCTCAATGTTTAGCTGCACAATACAATGTGCAGATGAGAATGACAGTGTTGTTTTTATTCTTTTCAGATTATTAATAGGATAGTGTGTAAGGACCGACGCCGGACAGGAGAAAGCAGGTACGGGGAGTCAAACACATTAATAGGGAACAGACATAGAACACGACAGGAACAGCGTCAGCACACGGGTAAACAAGGACATATGACAAACATCAGTCCCGAAGCAGGGAACAGAGCTAGGGAACAGACAGATATAGGGAAGGCAATAACACAAGTAATAGAGTTCAGCTGAGTCAAATGAGTACAGATGCGCGTGACGGAGAAAGGCAGGTGTGCGTACTGCTGGTGGCTTGATTGCATAATCCTGGAGAGCCTGGCGCCCTCGAGTGCCAGCGAGGAAGAGCGGGAACAGGCGTGACAGTACCCCCCCCCCCCCTCCTAGGGGCGCCACCCGGCATCCCCGCCTGGGCGAGCCGGCCGAGACATGGGCGCTGGCAAGCAGGCTGGGAGGGGGGAAGAAGAGCGGGAAGAAGAGCGGGAGGAAGACTGGAGGAAGAGCGGAAGCACGCGTGACATAATGTGTCAGTGTTTACAGAATGCCACAGTGAGAAGGGTTTATCACATCGTAGAAGCATGTTTTTTCTTTGTCATTATGGAGTATTGGTGTAGATTGATGAGCGGGGGGATGGGACGATTTAATCCATTTTAGAATAACGTTCAAAAATGTGGAAAAAGTCCACCAGAGCTGTTTCAGAGAATTGAATGTTCATTTGTCTACCATAAGCCGAGAATTTGTCAGTATGTTCAACCGGCCTCAGAACTGCAGACCACGCGTAACCACCAGCCAGGACCTCCACATCCGTCTTCTTCACCTGCGGGATCATCTGAGACCAGCCACCCGGACAGCTGATGAAACTATGGGTTTGCACAAATGAAGAATTTCTGCACAAACTGTCAGAAACCATCTCAGGGAATCTCATCTGCGTGCTCGTCGTCCTCACCAGGCTGACCTGACTGCTGTTCCGCGTCGGAACCAACTGCGGACCAAACTTCAGTGGGCAAATGCTCACCTTTGTGGCCACTGGCAAGCTGGAGAAGTGTGCTCATCAATGGCTGAATCCCGGTTTCAACTGTACCTGGGGCAGATGGTAGACAGCGTGTATGATGTCGTGTGTACGAGCGGTTTGCTGATGTCAACGTTGGGAACAGAGTGCCTCATGGTGGCGGTTGGGTTTTTTGGTATGGGCAGGCATAAGCTACAACTAACACATTTTATCAATGGCAATTTGAAGCACAGAGATACTCTGATGAGATCCTGAGCCCATTGTTGTTGCTATTCATCCGTTGCCAACACCTCATGTTTCAGCATGATAATGCACAGCCCCATGTGCACGGATCTGTACACAATAACTGGAAGCTGAAAAAGTCCAGCATACTCACCAGACATGTAGCCATTGAGCACGTTAGGTAGCTCTGGATTGACTGTACAACAGTGTGTTCCAGTTCCTGACAATATCCAGCGACTTCGGACAGCCATTGAGGAGGATTGGGACAACATTCCACAGGCCACAATCAACAGCCTGAATCAACTCTATGTGAGGGAGATATGTCATGCTGTATGAGGCAAATGGTGGTTAACCCAAATACTGACTGGTTTCTGATCCATGCCCCTACTTTTTTATTTTAAAGGTATCTGTGACCAACAGATCATATCTGTTATTCCCAGTCGTGTAAAATCCATAGATTAGGGCCTAATGAATACTTAAATTGACTGATTTCCTATGATCTGTAACTCAGTAAACTCTGTTGTATGTTGCATTTATATTTTTGTTCAGTGTATGTTACAGAGACATTTAACATTGTTGGAGAACATGAATGTGGGTTGTACTCAACTCGTTACACAATGAACTGTGGGTAACATTACACTCTTTGTGGTTACAATGTATAATTACAAAAGTATATTTCATTCATTTTCATGAAATCGTAGGATGTTCTTAAAGGCGAAATGAAGAAAAGAAGAAAAAAAACAAACATGAAATGGTTCAGTAAATATTGTGACTTCCCTGCTCCAGGTTTACTGAACACCCACCCTGGAGGTCATCATCACGCCCCCCTGGGTCCTTATCCCACACCTGGAGCTCTAGAGAGGACTGGGTGTTTACATAGTCCAAAGTTGAAATGTGTATGCCAAAGTGGATCATAGGTAGTGATCCAGCGGGTCTGCCTGTGCTGACCTGAACACCACAGTTTGACGTAACCCTCCGGTTCAGCCATCCCATCACCCCTTAGACTAAATCCACGTCCACATACAGTCGACTGTTAGTTGCCTCTTCCTGTCTGCAGGGGGCAGCAATCAGCAGAGAGGTTGGTGAATATCACTAGACAGAGTGTCTGTTCTATTTTGTTTTTTCTCAATTCCCGCTGTCTATCACATATTGACTAAATAGCAGCTCTGTGATTATCACTCCACCTTATTGTCATTAACCGACCCATACAGAGGATACAGCGAGAAGGACATGATGTCTGGAAACCTTTTAAGACTGTTCCGACTTTTAATTTGCAAAAACATTATAAATATTAGGCTGTTTAAAAATGGGGTATGCTTTATGCAGTGTATTCACCGTTTAGCAAAATGTGAAAAAAGAACATTTATAGTAAAACATTTTATATATCTATATATTACATTTGTTCTTCCTCTCCCCATCGTTAAATTACTTTTTAATACTCACAGATCTTCAATATCTCGGGCTCTCTGTCTGTCTCATTTCTCACCACAAAATGATCTGTGCTCTTTGTCTCTCTCATAAAGAGTGCACAGACCCTAAACAGCTGTAGGTAGTTATCTTATCAGATATAAGCTACATGAGTCCAAAGGTTCATCATCACATATCTAACTACAGTATACCTCAAGATCAAAAGCACAAATGTACATGATGAAAAGATACAATGTTTAACCCAGTGCATGTAGCCTAATGGTGGTGGGACTGTTGATGGTATAGATCTACAGAATGCCACTTCAAGGAGGACAAAGGGCTGTCCTGAGTAGTCTGTATAGTGAGAGATAAGGAGCTGTTTCAGTAGTAGTAGTCTGTATAGTGAGAGGATAGAAGCTGTTATCAGTAGTAGTAGTCTGTATAGTGAGAGGATAGAAGCTGGTATCAGTAATGGTGAGAGGATAGAAGCTGGTATCAATAATAGTAGTAGTAGTCTGTATGGTGAGAGGATAGAAACGCTGGTAACAGTAAT
>NW_019943113.1:25204-32812 GCF_002910315.2 Salvelinus sp. IW2-2015
AAGCAGGCTGGGAGAGGGGGAAGAAGAGCGGGAAGAAGAGCGGGAGGAAGACTGGGAGGAAGAGCGGAAGCACGCGTGACATAATGTGTCAGTGTTTACAGAATGCCACAGTGAGAAGGGTTTATCATATCGTAGAGCATGTTTTTTCTTTGTCATTATGGAGTATTGTGTGTAGATTGATGAGCGGGGGGGACGGGACGATTTAATCCATTTTAGAATAAGGCTGTAAAGTTTCAAAACGTGGAAAACGCCCACCAGAGCTCTTTCCAGAGAATTGAATGTTCATTTGTCTACCATAAGCCGAGAATTTGTCAGTATGTTCAACCGGCCTCACAACTGCAGCCCACGCGTAACCACACCAGCCCAGGACCTCCACATCCGTCTTCTTCACCTGCGGGATCATCTGAGACCAGCCACCCGGACAGCTGATGAAACTGTGGGTTTGCACAAATGAAGAATTTCTCCACAAACTGTCAGAAACCATCTCAGGGAATCTCACCTGCGTGCTCGTCGTCCTCACCAGGGTCTTGACCTGACTGCTGTTCCGCGTCGKAACCAACTGCGGAACCAACTTCAGTGGGCAAATGCTCACCTTTGATGGCCACTGGCAAGCTGGAGAAGTGTGCTCCATCATGGCTGAATCCCGGTTTCAACTGGTACGGGCAGATGGTAAGACAGCGTGTTATGATGTCGTGTGAGACGAGCGCGTTTTGCTATGTCACAGTTGGGGAAACCAGCAGTGCATCATTTGGTGGGGTGGTGGGTGTTTGGTATTGGGAGGCTTAGCTACTACTAACCAAACATTTATCAAATGGCAATTTGAATGCACAGAGATACTCTGATGAGATCCTGAGGCCCAATTGGTTGTGCTATCATGTACCGTTTGCAACACCGGATCATGTTCAGCATGATAATGCAACAGCCCCATGTTCGCAACGGGATCTGTACAAAAATTTACTGGAAGCTGAAAAAGGTCCCAGCTACTCCACCCAGACATGTCGCCATTGAGGCAACGTTTAGGATGCTCTGGATTGACCTGTACAACATGTGTTCCAGTTCCTGACAATATCCAAGCGACTTCGGACAGCCATTGAGGAGGATTGGGACAACATTCCACAGGCCACAATCAACAGCCTGATCACACTCTATGTGAGGGAGATTGTCTTTGCGTATGAGGCAAATGGGTGGTTTACAACCAAATACTGACTGGTTTTTCTGATCCATGCCCTACTTTTTTTATTTTTACAAGGTACTGTGACAAACAGATACATATTGGGTATTCCCAAGTCGTGTAAAATCCATAAGATTAGGGCTTAATGAATACTTAAATTGACTGATTTCTAATGATCTTAACTCAGTAAACTCTGTTTGTTGTTGCATTTATAGTTTTGTTCTTGTGTATGTTTTACAGAGACATTTAACATTGTTGGAGACATGAAATGTGGGTTTGTAGCTCACTCGTTACACAAGAACTGTGGGTAACCATTACACTCTTTGTGGTTACAATGTATAATTACAAAAGTATATTCATTCATTTTCATGAATCGTAGGATGTTCTTAAAGGCGAAATGAAGAAAAGAAGAAAAGAAAACAAACATGAAATGGTTCAGTAATATTGTGRCTYCCCTGCTCCAGGTTTACTGAACACCCACCCTGGAGGTCATCATCACGYCCCCCTGGGTCCTTATCCCACACCTGGAGCTCTAGAGAGGACTGGGTGTTTACATAGTCAAAGTTGAAATGTGTATGCCAAAGTGGATCATAGGTAGTGATCCAGCGGGTCTGCCTGTGCTGACCTGAACACCACAGTTTGACGTAACCCTCCGGTTCAGCCATCCCATCACCCCTTAGACTAAATCCACGGTCCACATACTGTCGACTGTTAGTTGCCTCTTCCTGTCTGCAGGGGGCAGCAATCAGCAGAGAGGTTGGGTGAACTCACCAGACAGGTTGGGTGAACTCACCACACAGGTTAAGTGAACTCACCACACATATTGTCTGTTCTATTTTGTTTTTCTCAATCCCGCTGTCTATCACATATTGACTAAATAGCAGCTCTGTGAWTATCACTCACCTTATTGTCATTAACCGACCCATACAGAGGATACAGCGAGAAGGACATGATGTCTGGAAACCTTTTAAGACTGTTCCGACTTTTAATTTGCAAAAACATTATAAATATTAGGCTGTTTAAAAATGGGGTATGCTTTATGCAGTGTATTACCGTTTAGCAAAATGTGAAAAAGAACATTTATAGTAAAACATTTATATATCTATATATTACATTTGTTCTTCCTCTCCCCATCGTTAAATTACTTTTAATACTCACAGATCTTCAATATCTCGGGGCTCTCTGTCTGTCTCATTTCTCACCACAAAATGATCTGTGCTCTTTGTCTCTCTCATAAAGGGTGCACAGACTCTAAACAGCTGTAGGTAGTTATCTTATCAGGATATAAGCTACATGAGTCCAAAGGTTACATCATCACATATCTAACTACAGTATACCTCAAGATCAAAAGCACAAATGTACATGATGAAAAGATACAATGTTTAACCCAGTGCATGTAGCCTAATGGTGGTGTTGATGGTATAGATCTACAGAATGCCACTTCAAGGAGGACAAAGGGCTGTCCTGAGTAGTCTGTATAGTGAGAGGATAGGAGCTGTTATCAGTACATCACAACTCATTACTGTACCAGCTTCTACCTCTCACCAATACAGACTACTATTACGATACCATCTCATCCTCTCACCATACAGACTACTAATTGACTGAACCAGCCGTTTTATCCTCTCACTATACAGACTTACATTACTATTACAGCTTCTAATCCTCTCACCAACAGACTACTACTACTGGTGATACCAGCTTCTTATCCTCCACCTATACAAGACTACTATTATCCTGATACCAGCCTTCTATCCTCTAACACCATACAGACTACTATACTATATTACTGATACCATCTTATGTCCTCTCACCTATAGCAGACTACTATGTACTGATACCGAGCTTCTATCCTCTCACCATAAGACTACTGACTACTGATATTACACTGATACCATCTATTCCTCTCACAGATACGACTACTATTACTGATACCAGCTTCTATCCTCTCACATACAAGACTAACTATTACTGATAACCAGCTTCTATCCTCTCACATACAAGACTACTATTACTGATACCAGCTCTATCCTCCACTATACAGACACTATTACTGATACCAGTCTTATCCTCTCACCATACAGACTACTATTACTTGAGTACCAGCTTCTATCCCTCACATACAGGACTACAACTACTACATTACTGATACCATCTTATTCCTTCACTATACAGACTACTTACTGATACCAGCTTCTATCCCTCAACCAATACAGACTACTACTACTACTATTACTGATACCATCTTCATTCTTCACTAAAGACTACTATTACTGATACCAGTCTTCTTCCTCACTATACAGACTACTATACTGATACCAGCTTCTATCCTCCTCACCATAACAGAACTTACTACTCTAACTGATACCCTCTTATCCTCTCACCTATACAGACTACTATTACTGATACCGCTTCTATCCTCTCACCATACCAGACTACTATTACTGATATACATCTATGTCCTCTCACTATACAGACTACTATTACTGATACCAGCTTCTATCCTCTCACCATACAACTTGACTACTATTACTGGATACCATGCTTCTATGTCCTCTCACTATACAATGACTACTATTACTGATACCAGCTTCTATCCTCCTCACATACAGACTACTATTACTGATACCACGCTTCTAATCCTCTCACCTATACAGACTACTATTACTGATACCAGCTTCTATCCTCTCACATACAGACTACTACACTATTACTGATACCAGCTTCTATCCTCTCACCATACAGAGCTACTACTACTATTACTGATACCAGCTTCTATCCTCTCACATATTACAGACTACTATTACTGATACCATGCTTCTATCCTCTCACATACAGACTACTATTACTGATACCAACTTCTATCCTCCACATACAGACTACTATTACTCTGATACAGCTTCTATCCTCTCCTATACAGACTAACTACTACTATTACTGATACCAGCTTCTATCCTCTCACGGATACAGACTACTATACTGATACAGCTTCATCCTCTCACTATACAGACTACTTTACTGATACCAGCTTCTATCCTCTCACCATACAGACTACTACTACTGATACCAGCTTCTATCCCTCCACCATACAGAACTAACTATTATATACAGCTTCTATTCCTTCACTACTACAGACTACTATTACTGATACCAGCTCTCTATCCTCTCACCATACAGACAACTACGTACTACTATTACTGATACCACTTCTTACCTCTCACTTACAGAACTACTATTACTGATACCAGTTTCTATCCTCTCACTTAAGACTACTACTTACTGATACCACGCTTCTATCCTCTCACGATAAAGACTACTATTACTGATACCAGCTTCTATCCTCTCACTATACAGACTACTATTACTGATACCAGTCTATTCCTCTCACTATACAGATCTACTACTACTGATACCAGCTTCTATCCTCTCACAATACAGACTACTCACTACTTTAGCTGATACCACTCTATCCCTTCTCACTATACAGACTACATTACTGATACCAGCTCTCTATCCTCTCACCATACAGACTACTCACTACTATTACTGATACCTTAGTCCTCTCTATATACCTTCTACAACCTATCTTTTCCTATCAGACTACCTATTACTGATACCAGCTCTAATCCTCGTCACCATACAGACACTGACTACTACTATTACTGATACCAGTCTTTATCCTCTCACTCTACAGATCTACTATTACTGATACAGTCTTCTATCCTCCACTATACAGACTACTATTACTGATACCAGCTTCTATCTTATGTCTCTCACATATCAGACTACTATTACTTGATACCAGCTTCTATCCTCTCACCATCGACTAGACTAACTATTACTGATAACAGCTTCTATCCCTCACTCTACAGACCTACTATTACTGATTCCAGCTTCTATTCCTCTCACTATACAGACACTACTACTATTACTGATACCAGCTTCTATCCTCTCACCATACAGACTACTATTACGATACCAGCTTCTATCCTCGTCACTATACAGACTACTACTACTTACTGATACCAGCTTCTTATCTCTCTCACCATAAACTACTACTACTATTACTGATACAGCTCTATCCTCTCACCTATACAGACTACTATACTTGATACCAGCTTCTTTCCTCTCACCATACAGACTACTATACTGATACCAGCTTCTATCCTCTCACTATACACAGACTATTAATACTGATACCAGCTTCTATCCTCTCACCATACAGAACTACTACTACTATTACTGATACCAGCTTCTATCCCTCTCAGCTATTACAGTGACTACTATTACTGATACCAGCTTCTATCCTCTCACTATACAGACTACCTATTACGATACCAGCTTCTATCCTCTCACTATACAGACTACTACTAACTGATACAGCTTCTATCCTCTCACTATACAGGACTACTACTTACTGATACCAGCTTCTATCCTCTCACTATAACATACCAATATGACTCTACTCACCTGATACCAGCTTCTATCCTCTCACTATACAGACTACTATTACTGATACCAGCTTCTATCCTCTCACTATACACGACTACTACTACTGATACCCACTTCTATCCTCTCCACTAAGAAGCACTATTACTGGATACCAGCTCTATCCTCTCACAATACATGCTACATACGATACCAGCTCTATCCTCAACAGCACAGATACTACTCTGATACAGCTTCTATCCTCTCACCGATACAGACTACTATACTGATACCAGCTTCTATCGTCTCACTATACAGACTACTATTACTGATACAGCTTCTATCCTCTCACTATAAACCGACTACTATTACTGATACCAGCTTCTATCCTCACCATACCGACACTATACTGATACAGCTTCTATCCTCTACTATACAGACTACTATACTGATTACCAGCTTCTATCCTCTCACTATAAACAGACTACTATTTACTGATACCAGCTTCTATCCTCTCACCTAACAGACTACTATTACTGATACCAGCTTCTATCCTCTCACTATACAGAACTACACTACTATTACTGATACCATCTCTATCCTCTCACCATACAGGCTACTATTTACTGATACAGCTTCTATCCTCTCACAGTACAGACTACTACTACTTGATACCAGCTTCTATCCTCTCACAATAAGACTACTATTACTGATACCAGCTTTATCCTCTCACTATACAGACTACTATTACTGATACCAGCTTCTATCCTCTCACCATACAGACTACTACACTGATACAGCTTCTATCCTCTCAGCCATTACTGATACCAGCTTCTATCCTCTCACTATACAGACTACTACTACTGATAACATGCGCCTTCTCTATCCTCACTATTACGATAACCAGCTTCATCCTCCACTATAAGACTACTGTACTGATACCAGCTTCTATCCTCTCACTATAAAGACTACTATACTGATACCAGCTTCCTACCTCTCACTAATACCACTACTATTACTTGATACCAGCTTCTATCCTCTCACTATACAGACTACTACTTACTGATACCAGCTTCTATCCCCCGAATCCCCGCCTCACTATACAGACTACTATTACTGATACCAGCTTCTATCCTCACTAATGAAGACTACTATTACTGATACCAGCTTCTATCTCTCTCACTATACAAGACTACTACTATTCTGATACCAGCTTCTATCCTCTCACTATGATAAGAATCTACTATTACTGATACCAGCTTCTATCTCTCACAATACAGACTACTATCTACTATCTGACTAACCAGCTTCTATCCTCTCACCCTATACTGATACCAGCTTCTATCCTCTCACTATAAAGCATACTATTACTGACTACCAGCTCTATCCTCTCAACCATACAGACTACTACTACTGATGACCAGCTTCTGATCTCTCACCTTACGATACTATCACGCAGCTTCTATCCTCTCACTATAAGACTACTACTACTGATAAAGCTTCTATCCTCTCACCATACAGACTACTACTACTGATACCAGCTTCTATCCTCTCACCATATACTGAATACCAAGCTTCTATCCCTCTTCACGATACAGACTACTATTACTGATACCAGCTTCTTATCTCTACTACAGACTACTATTACTGATACCATCTTCTATCCTCCTCATACAAGACTACTATTCACTGAACCAGCTTCTATCTCTCATATAAAACTACTATTACTGATGACAGCTTCTATCCTTCACTATACAGACTACTCTTAGCTGCATACCAGCTTTCTTATCCTCTCACTATAAAGACTACTATTACTACATACCAGCTTCTATCCTCTTCACTATACAGGACTATATTCTGATACCAGCTCTATCCTCTCACATAAAGACACTATTATGATACAGCTTCTATCCTCTCACTATACAGACTACTATTACTGATAACACAGCTCTATCCTCTCACTATACAGACTAACTGATACTGATACCGAACTTCTATCGCTCTCACTA
>NW_019943113.1:32837-42099 GCF_002910315.2 Salvelinus sp. IW2-2015
CTTACGAACCAGTCTTATGTCTCTTCACCTATACAGACTACTTACTGATACCAGCTTCTATCCCTCAACCAATACAGACTGACTCTACTGACTATTACTGATACTCATCTATGTCCTTCACTATACCAGACTACATTATTACTTAGATACCATCTGTTGTCCTCTCACTATACAAGGAACTACCATATGACTGATACCAAGTCTTCTATCCTCTCACCATTACAGGGACTACATACTACTGACTATTACTGGATACCCATCTATGTCCTACTCACTATACAAGACTACTATTACTGATTACCGATCTTCTATCTCTCACATAACAGACTTACTATTAGCTGATACATCATCTGAATGTCCTCTCACTATACAGACTACTATAACTGCATACCAGGTTCCTATTACCTCTCACATACATGACTACTATTACGGATAACAGCTTCTATTCCTCTCACTATACAATGACTACTATTACTGATACCAGGTTCTATCCTCCTCACGATTACAGGACTACTATTACTGATACACGCTTCTATCCTCTCTACTATATCAGACTACTATTCTGATACCCAGCTCTTCCTCTCACCACTACAGACTACTACTACTATTACTGATACCAGCTTCTATCCTCATCACCATACAGAACTACTACTATATTACTAGGATACAGCTTTCTAATGCCGCTCTCAGCTATTAAGATACATTACTGATACTCAGCTTCTAATCCTCTCACCATACGTACTACTATTCACTGATACCACTTCTATCTGCTCCACTATATAGACTACTATTACATTCTGATACCAGCCTCATCCTCTCCTATTGACAGACTACTACTACTATACTGATAACCAGCTTCTTATCCTCTCACGATACAGCACTACTAGTTACTGATACCAGCTTATCCTCTCATATTACAGACTACTATTACTGATTACCAGCTTCTATTCCGTCCACTATACAGACTACTCTACTGATACCAGGCTTCTTATCCCTCACGATACAGAACTACATTGATGATAGACTAGCTTCTATTCCTTCACTATACAGGACTACATATTACTGCATACACAGCTCTCTATCCGCTCACCCATACAACTTACATACTACTACTATTTACTGATACCATCTATGTCCTCGCACATCTACAGAACTACTCATTACTGATACATCTTCTATCCTTCTCACTATAAAGAGCTACTATTACTGATACCATCGCTTCTAATCCTCTCACGATAAAGACTACTATTATGAACCAGCTTCTATCCTCTCACTATAACAGACTACTATTACATGAATACATCTTTATGTCCTCTTCACTATTAGCAGACTACTATTACTGATACCAGCTTCTAGCCTTCTCACCATATCAGACTACTACACTACTATTACTGATACCATCTTTATTCCTCTCACTATACAGACTACTATTACTGATACCAGCTTCTATCTCTCACCATACAGACTACTACACTACTATTACTGATACCATCTTAATGTCCTCTCACTATACACGACTACTCATACTGATACCTATCTATTGTCCTCTCCACCTATACAGAACTATATTACTGAACCAGCTTCTATCCTCTCACCATACAGACACTACTACTACTATACTGATACCATCTTTGTCCTCTCACTATACAGACTACTAACTGATACCACTTCATCCTCCAGCCTATACAGACTACTATTACGATACCATCTTATTGCCCTCACTATATCAGACTACTATTTACTGATACCAGCTTCTATCCTCTCACCATACAGACTAACTATTACTGATAACCAGCTTCTATCCTCTCACTATCTACAAGACTACTATTACTGATACCAGCTTCTATCCTCTCACGATACAGACGTACTATTACTGATACCAGCTTCTATCCTCTCACTATAGCAGGACTACTATTACTGATTACCAGCTTCTTATCCTCTCACCATACAGACTACTACTACTTACTGATACCAGCTTCTATCCTCTCCACCATACAGACTACTACTACTATTACTGATACCAGCTTCTATTCCTCTCACTATACAAGACTACTATTACTGATACCAGCTTCTATCCTCTCACCATACAGACTACTATAACTGAGTACCAGCTTCTATCCTCTCACTATACAGAACTAACTATTACATTAAACTGATTTTTTACCAGCTTCTATTCCTCTCACTATCAGACTACTACTACTACTACTGATACCAGCTTCTATCCTCTCACATTACAGACTACTAATTTACTGATACCAGCTTCTTATCCTATCTCAACATACGTACTATTACTTGTACCAGCTTTCTATTCCTCTCACTATTACAGACTACTACTACTGATACCAGCTTCTATCCTCTCACGATACAGATACTATTACTGATAACAGCTTCTATCCTCTCACTATAACAGACTACTATTACTGATACCAGCTTCATATCCTCTCACTATACAGACTACTACTACTGATACCAGCTTCTATCCTCTCACTATACAGACTACTACTACTGATTACCAGCTCTATCCTTCTCCACTATATACAGACTACTATTACTGATACCAGCTCTCTATCCTCTCACCATACAGACTACTATTACTGATACCAGCCTCTATCCTCCAACTATATTCAGACTACTACTACTGATACAGCTTCATCCTCTCACGATACAGACTACATATATGATACCAGCTTCTATCCTCTCACTTATACAGTACTACTATTACTGATAACAGCTTCTATCCTCTCACTATAAGACTACTATTTACTGATCAGCTTCATCCTCTCACCATACACGATTACTATACTGATACCAGCTTCTATCCTCTCACGATACAGACTACTATTACTGATACCAGCTCTATCCTCTCACTATACAGACTTACTATTACTGAAAACAGCTTCTATCTCCTCACTATACAGACTACTATTACTGATACCAGCTTCCTATTCTTCACTATACAGACTACTACTACTATTATTGATACCAGCTTCTATTCCTCTCAACCATTACATGATACCAGCTTCTACTCTCTCCCACTATACAGACTACTTAACTACGATAACCAGCTTCTATCTCTCACTATTACTGATACCAGCTTCTACCCTCTCTACCAGGGTACAAGGACTACTATTTACGGAACCATGCGCTATCCTCTCACATACGACTACTACTACTGATACCAGCTTCCTTTCCTCTCACCATTACTGATCCATTTCTTCTCTCACTATACAGACTACTACACTGATAACAGCCTTCTATCCCTCACTATTACTGATACCAGCTTCTATCCTCTCACTACACAGTATACTACTATACTGATACCATCTTCTATCCTCACTATAATAGACTACTCATTACTGTGATACCAGCTTCTATCCTCTCACTATACAGACTACATTACTTGATACCAGCTCTCATCCTCTCACTATAAAGACTACTATTACTGATACCAGCTTCTATCCTCTCACTTACAGACCTACTATTATCTGAACCAGCTCACCTCACATAGAAATGACCATACTGAACCAAGCTCTAATCCTCTCACTATAAAGACTACTATTACTTGATACCAGCTCTATCCTCTCACTATAAAGACTACTACTACATACGCTTCATCGCTCCGACTACATACGAGACACATCGAACAGCTGATGCAGCTCTTCTCCCTCAGACTACACTTACTAACTATAGCTTCTACCTCTCAGCAAAAGACAACCATTACGATACCAGTTCTTACCTCGCACTATACAAGACTGACTTACGAAGCTCTACTCTACCACAACTACTATACTGTACGGCTTCACCTCACTAACAGTATTCATTCACAGATACGCACTATACGCTACTCCACATGATACCAGCGACCACCGTTCGAACACTGGATTTATTAACAGCTTCCTACTGTCCACTATACGACACTATAGACAAGCGCTACTCTATAGACGACTACACTGATAGTTCTATGTCAGTACAGGTCTGATATCGATAATACCCAGCTCTATCCCTCACAGTACTAGCAGACATAGCTAACTGACCCAGCTCACCTCTCACGACAGTCACAGGATACACTAGCTGGAGTGCGCCAAAGCTTGCGTATCGACTCTCACCCATACAATGACACTACATCGAACCAGCCTGACCGCCGACATACAGACGAGCTATTACTATACCAGCTCTATCTCGATCAATAACGTATGGAGATTACTGATACCAGCTTTCTATCTCTCACTTATACAGACTTATTAACTAGATACCAGCTTCTACTCTCACTATACGAAGATTACGGTCATTTTACTGATACCAAGCTTCTATCCTCTTCACTATAAAGACTACTATTACTGATACCAGCTTTCTATCCTCTCACTCATACAGCACTATATTACTGATACCATCGTTCTATCCTCTCACGCATTACACGACTACTATTTACTGATACCAGCTTCTATCTCCTACGTCAACTACTATATGATACCGCTTCATACCTCACTATACAATACATTCGATAACCAGCTGTCTATCCTCTCACTATCACAGAACTACTATTACTGTTAAACCAGCTCCTATCCTTCACTATACAATGACTCTACTTGTATGATACCAGCTTCTATCCTCTCACATTAAACACTATTACTGACCAGCTTCTATTCCTCTCACTATACAGACTTACTATTACTGATACCGAGCTTCTATCCTCTCTAAAGACTATTACTGATACCAGCTTCTATCCTCTCACTATAAAGACTATATACTGATACCAGCTTCGTATTCCTCTCACATATACAGGACTAACTACTTATGATAACCAGCTTCTATCCTCTCATTAGACATGTACTGATACCAGCTCTATCCTCTCACGTCATAAGAACTACTATGTAACCATCCTCAGATATGAATACCAGGCTTTCTATCTCTCACGTATACAGACTACTATTTACTGATACATGCTTCTATCCTCACGGATATACGACGACTACTACTATTACTGATACCAGCTTCTATCCTCTCACTATACAGACTACTATTACTGATACCAGCTTCTATCCTCTCACTATACAAGACTACTATTACTTGATAACAGCTTCTATCTCTCACTATACAGACTACTACAACTCTCACCTTTACTATAAACTGGAATTAACGAGACCGCTTCTATCCTCTCACGATACCAGCACTCTATTCTTACATACTACTTTATTCTGCATACCACGGATCATTCTATCCCTCTCACGCATACAGACTACTTACTACTGATTATTATACAGTTCTATCTCTCACGCATTACTGGATACCAGTCTTCTCTCCTATAGACTCTACTATACAGTCTAATCCTACATACTACTTGATACAGCTTCTATTCTCTCACCTATTACTGATACCAGGCTTCTATCCTCTCCACTATAAAGTACTACTATATAAACTAGCTTCTATCCTCTCACCTATACAGACTACTAAAAAAATACTGATACAGTTCTGGATCCTCTCAACTAACAGCATATACTGATACCAGCTTCTATCCTCTCCACGCATACAGACTGTCTACTATTACTGATACCATGGCTTCTATCCTCTCACTATTACAGACGTACTATTACTGACTAAACCACTTCGTATCTCTCACTATACAAGACTACTATTACTTGATACCAGCTTTCTAATCTCTCTCACTCATAACAGACTACTATTACTTGAACAGCTTCTATCCTCTTTTCACATACAGACTACTATACTGCGATACCAGGCTGTTCTATCCTCTCACTCCATAAGAGCTACTATTACCTGATACCAGCTTTCCTATCCTCTCCTATCAGACTACTAGTACTGATACCAGCTTCTATCTGTGCACTTTACTTACTGACCATTACTCCTATAAAGACTACTATCTACTGATACAGCTTCTATCTCCTTCTCACTATACAGACTACTATTACTAGCATTACCAGTTCTATCCTCTTCACTATACAGGGAACTACTTATTACTTGATACCAGCTTCTGAGGCCTCTCACTATTAAAGCTGATCGCAGCTTCTATTCCTCTCACCATACAGGACTACTAACTACTGATTAACCAGCTTCTTATCCTCTCACTATACAGACTAAACTACGTGAGAGGATAGAAGCTGGTATCAGTAATAGTAGTCTGTATGGTGAGAGGATAGAAGCTGGTATCAATAATAGTAGTAGTAGTCTGCTTGGTGAGAGGATATTTGATTTGGTTTAGATTTGATTAAGATTGCTTTTAGTCCACCAAAGGCTAGTCTTCCAAGACTCCCCCAAAAATAAAAATAAATTTAAAAAAGCTAAGTGAAAACACAAACAGAGATCCACGTTCCCAAAATGTTTACATATTACGAGTTACACCCCCTAGCTAGGATAGTGGCTGGTTTCTAACAGACAATTCATGTATGTGTCCAGTCATAAGTTATTAAAGGGGAATATCAGAACAATCTTTTGGTATTTCAGTGACGATGCAGCTGGAGACATGTTGCTTCTTGAAAGTCCAATATCTTGACAACTTGACTGCTGACATGCAACACATTTTGAGACTATGTTAACAGTGTCCAACCGGCCTACTGGAACTAGGTCACAGTAAATCAAATTGGCTTAAAGGCACATAACACTAGTAATGCAAAATCAGGGTAAAATAATAGACCATTTTATTTGTCAAGTTCTCTGCACACAAGCTATATTAAATGTGTGAAGGTGAGGAAGATGATAAACGTTATGAAAAGCCTCACCCTAATCCTAAAATAGAAATTGTTCATTATAAAAACAAAAGTCAACAAGTATGAAATAATTTGATATATGTACAAAATGCATATTTACAAGATAGTAAAGCGTTAAACCCACAAAACATACACTGTTTATATCACAGGGTTGTGGTGATGTAAAATCTCAATAACTCATGTAAAATCTGAATCCTAATCATAACATCTGCCCCCTAGTGTCAATCAGTAATTCCCTTAATGCGGTTTTGAAAAGTTAAAGGATTACAAGTAAATGTACAGGTGGCATGTCAAATAAAATGTGAGACACTATGTTATGTGTTTAACTAAAGCATTTACAGAGCATGTCAAAACTCCCTTTGATTCTGATCAATTTCGTGTGTCAAAATTACGTGTAGATTGTTTTACTTTGATGTGACTGGAACTATGATAAGTAGATCAATACCAGCAGACTGTCAGGGGGTCTATGATACGCAGATCAATACCAGCAGACTGTCAGGAGGTCTATGATAAGCAGATCAATACCAGCATCCTGTCAGTGGGAACTATGATACGCAGATCAATACCAGCAGACTGTCAGGGGGTCAGAATCTACTCCATCACATTCACCAATGTTAAAATAGGCTGACACGTCTTTCCAATTACAGACGAGAGTATAGATAAGCGACATGTAATCTGCATTGTAGAAAGAGAGTTCCTTGGTAGCACAATTTAGGTATAGCCCTATCTTTCGAGGTGTATCACTAAAAGTGATTTGTTTTTCGGTATCCATACCGTGAATAGTATATTTTAGATTTCKGTACCTGAGACGCATTGTTTTTGAACCAAAAAGTTCAAACCAAAACCCCCCCCCGAACATTTTTAACTCCCAGTTCCCAGAAAGCCCCAGTTCCCACTTCTATTTCCCAGCAGTGTTGTCCAGTGCTGAACCTAATGTTACTCACTGCTTTTGATTGTTGTGATTGACGTCGAGCTGAATGAGCTAAAAAAGCTGATTCCRCATTTCTGGGAGTACAAAACACACTGCGTCTGTCATTGGAGATAGTCAGTTTCTGACTCACTGTTTGTAGTGTGAGTCTCTCTGGTAGAGGGTTGATTACCTGCAGCATCTCCTTCCACACAAAGAACTGCAGGTGAGACTCATAGGGCCCCAGAGAGAAGGAGACCGGTGTCACCTTGAGGTCATCTACCCTGGACTTGTATGGACGTTCCTTGGTGGCGTCCTCAGTCGTGTCCTCCCCATGACGTTCTGGTGGTGGCATGTCCCTGTCCTTCAGTGCTTTTACCTCAGATAAGCCCATGTTATTCCACCACTGCAGGAAACCCTCACTGTCTGGGATGTCTCGAGCAGATTTCATCATCACCTCCTTCTCTTTCCTCTTTGACAGTATCAACTCCATACTCTCTAAATTCCCTCTCATCTTCTTCAAGGTCTTCTCTTCTTTCTCCTGCAACACATTCTTTATCTGTTCTTCCCTCTTCTTCAGAAACTGGCGCATCTCTTCAAACTGGCTGCTGATTTGACTCCWCAGCCGACAGGACTTAGTCTTGGTTTTTGTCATCTCTTCTTCCTGTTGTTTGGCCAGGTGCTCCACGGAGCTGTTGTCACGAGTGAGGAACTGAATGGCCTCATCTAGTTCCCGCCTCCTAGCTAAGGCTGCCTCTTTGATAGGTTTAAACTTATGCCCGTCATGCTTCTCCCCGTCCCGGCATATGATGCAAACCAACTGTTGGTCTTCCTCACAGAATAGTTTCAGTTTCTCGTCATGGTCATGACACAACCAGTCAGTCCCCTTTGAAAAAATAAGCGTAATGAATTATAATGATATTATTTTCTCCATAACATCCCGAATAAAGCATACAAAACACAGGTAGTAAATGAAATGTACAAAAATGCTGACTTATAATATATTTTCCGTAAAGGTTGCTGGTTCGAATCCTCGAGCCGACTAGGTGAAAAATATGTCCATGTGCCCATGAGCAAGCAATTTTCTCCTGTAAGTTTCTCTGGATAAAAGCATTTGCTAAAATGTGAAATGTAAAAAACTCACCCCTGTCTTCTCATCGCGTACKGCTTCCTCTTTAGCTTTGTTGGCCAAGCTCTTCAGAATGTGGTTTGTTGAGAGGTTTCCCTCAGCTGTTGAGATTCTAGCCCGGCAATGAGGACACATGTTCTGTGTTCTCCGAAAGTTTGTAAAACATTGTCGACAAAATGAGTGACCGCAGGAGAGGCTAACTGGATCAGTGAAGAGAGAGAGACACACAGAACAGGTTAGTTCCTCTATGTACGCAGTAGACGCCATCTCTCACACCGGATCCTTACCTAAGCCTGTGTTAAAATGAGGAAACAGCTTTCAGTTTCACATCTATCCATCGTGGTTGTGAAACACTTTAACCACACCCTCTCTACGTGTACATTCAGCTCAACAGACACAGAGACAGACTAATCTACAAATCACCTTGCATCATAAATAACTACTCAATATTATTTGTAGATCATTCAGGTATAACTGTCCATGTTAATTATCCGCTCCCTTTAG
>NW_019943113.1:48621-60003 GCF_002910315.2 Salvelinus sp. IW2-2015
GTCATGTTAATTACTCTTCCCTTTAGCACCTGTCATCGTTAATTATCTCTCCCTTATCACTGTTCATGCCTTAATTATCTCTCCTTATCCTGTCATGTTAATTATCTCTCCCTTTGATCTGTCCATGTTTAATTATCGTCCCTGTATCACTGTCATGTTAATTATCGCTCCCTTTCATCATGTCATGTACTCATTAATCTGCTCCCTTATTCACTGTCATTGTATTATCTCTCCCTTTATCACTGTCATGTTAATTATCGCTCCCTTTATCACTGTCATGTTAATTATCTCTCCCTTATCACTATCATTAATTACGCTCCCTTTAATGTCATGTATGATCTCTCCCGTATCACTGTCATGTTAATTATCTCTCTCGTATCACTATCATGTTAATTATCGCTCCCTTATGACTGTCATGTTAATTATCTCTCCCTTATCACTGTCATGTTTAATCTATCTCCCCTTATCCACTGTCATGTTAATTATCTCTCCCCCTATCACTGTCATGTTAATTATCCCTTATCCCTGTCATCGTAATTGATCTCTCCCTATCACTGTCATGTTTATTATCGCTCCCTTATCACTGTCATGTTATTTATCTCTCCCTTATCACTGTCATGTTAAATTATCTCGCCTTTATCACGTCATGTTAATTATCTCTCCTTTAACACTGTCATGTTAATTATCTCTCCCTTTATCACTGTCATGTTAATTATCTCTCCCTTTATCACTGTCATGTTATATCTCTCCCTTATCACTGTTCATGTTAATTATCTCTCCCTTTATCACTGTCATGTAATTATCTCTCCCTTATCACTGTCATGTTAATTATCGGCTCCCTTATCACTGTCATGTCAATAATATATCCCTTATCACTGTCATGTTAATTATCTCTCCCTTTATCACAGTCATGTTAATTATTCTCTCCTTTATCACAGTCATGTTAATTATCTCTCCCTATCACTGTCATGTAATTATCTTCCTTTATCACTGTCATGTTAATTATCTCCTCCTTTATCACTGTCATGTTAATTATCTCTCCCTTTATCACTGTCATGTTAATTATCGCTCTCCCGTATCACTGTCATGTTAATATTCTCTCCCTTTATCACTGTCATGTTAATTATCCTCTCCTTTATTCACTGTCATGTTAATTTATCGCTTCCTTATCACTGTCATGTTAATTATCTACCCTTTATCACTGTATCGTACATTATCTCTCCTTATCACTGTCATGTAATTATCTCACCCTTATCACTGTCCTGTTAGTTAGGTGGTTTACACATGAAAGGAACACACTGGTAAAAAGGATTTTGGGGCCAAAACAAAGGCTTAGCTCGTCTCCTGTATGTTGCTGTGTAACACAGCCTCTGGCTGAAGCCTAGACATTAACACCAGGCCTGAAGCTAGACATTAACACCAAGGTCTGAAGTAGACATTAACCCAAGCCGAAGCCTAGACATAACACCAAGCCTGAAGACTAACATTAACACCAAGGCTGAGCCTAGACATTAACACCAAGGTCTGAAGACAGACATTAACACCAAGGCCTGAAGCCTAGACATAACACCAAGGCCTGAAGACTAGACATTAACACCAAGGCCTGAAGCCTAGACATTACACCAAGTCTGAAGACTGACATTAACACCAAGCCTGAAGCCTCTACATTAACACCAAGGCCTGAAGCCTAGACATTAACACCTAAGGTCTGAAGCCTAGACATTAACGCCAAGGCCTGAAGCCTAGACATTAACACCAAGGTCTGAAGACTAGACATTAAACACCAAGCCTGAAGACGTAAGACATTAACACCGAAGGCCTGAAGCCTAGACATTAACCCAAGGTTGAAGACTAGACCATTAACACCAAGGCCGAAGCCTAGACATTAACACCAAGGCTTGAGACGTAGACATTAACACCAAGGCCTTGAAGCTAGACAATTAACACCAAGGCCTGAAGCCTAGACATTAACACCAAGGTCTGAAAGACTAGACATTAACACCAGGGCCTGAAGCCTATACATTAACACCAAAGGCCTGAAGCCTAGACATTAACACCTAAGGTCTGAAGCCTAGGACATTAACGCCAAGGCCTTGAGCCATAGACATTAACACCAAGGTCTGAAGACTAGACATTAACACCAAGGCCTGAAAGCGTAGACATTAACACCAAGGCCTGAAGCCTAGACATTAACACCAAGGTCTGAAGACTAGACATTAACACCAAGGTCTAACGCTATCTATATTAGGGAGAGATAATTAACATGACAGTGATAAAGGGAGCGATAATTAACATGACAGTGATAAAGGGAGAGATCATTAACATGACAGTGATAAGGGTGAGACGCTCGTTGATGCGCGAGCAGTGTGGGTGCAATAATTGAATAACATGGATTTCTAAATTTATTTTGCGAGCAGTGTAGTCAGGGTATGAGACTGGGATGCACTTGCTCTGCCTCTGACACGCACCCTACAGCTACTAAGGAGAGCCTAACATCCGGGGGAACATCACTTCCTGCAGAAGGTGCTACTGCAGACTGCAACCCTCAGATGGCCTCAACATAACAACCCAACRTGACATGGATTTAATTACACCCAGACAGGGTTGCAGACTAGCCTACTTCTTAGCCACAACACAACAGCAGTGAAAGAAAAATGTAAACTTGTAAATATGGAAAACCATAAACATATTGGTAAGCTAAAGTAGAAGCTYCTCCAAAATCATTCTCATTCTTCTAGTCTACACGTTCTCTCATTTAACATTGCATCATGTACACTGYTGAAATGAACGACATCTCCATGTAGCCTAGACTCAAAATGCGACATAATATTGTAAAAAATAAATGTCGCGGTGAAGCCACAACTCACTCATATCGACACCTCTCATTCGCGAGATCCTGCATCACGCCAATTGGTCCAGACGCGATAGCGCCATAGGGGGCGGAATATCATTGGGCGACATCAGCCTCTTTGAATTTACGGATCAAGCAGCGTTTAGCGGCCACTCGACGCTGCCGCCATAGACCTAGAATAACTGCGAGGACCAACAAACAACGAAGGACGTTCCGAATCAATGTAGCAATTTGAATCATGATTTCATCCACCCGAAGGTATCAAGGTCGAGAGACAACGGTTGGGTACCTAAAAGAACATTGACATGTAAGTATCTTACATGTTGTATCTGACACATCAGTGTTTACAGTTCCGTTTATGGATGCTCTCAGGGGGTTCTGTATCCGGATGGCCAGCATCATCAGCATGCTCGCGGTCTATGGCTGTCACTACTGTAGCCTAATGGCAATGTGGATGGCCAGCATCATCAGCATGCTCGCGGTCTATGGCTGTCACTACTGTAGCCTAATGGCAATGTGGATGGCGTGGCGTTACCAAGTCGAGCACATGTTTTACGCCTACACATGAATGAAATATTCACTCTCAGCTCTACACAGCTTACATCGTTATCACGAATGATAAACTCCTTAATAAATCACTGTTGTTAATCAGTCGCATCTGGCTCAATGACGGTTGATAAATAGACAAAAGGCTCGTTGCACTGCATCAACATCTGTCTGTAGTCTATTTAATCCCTTACAAGCCTGCTCTCTTTAATCCATCGGCTGCAATACAAAAGCATTCTGTGTATAGTTAGTTATTACAGCAGGGTTCCCCAATTACATACAACCATGGGACGATTTCTCATTGAAAGGATGGTCGGGGGACTGGAACATAGTTAAAAAACAGAATCATTTCGAACCTTGATTACGTGGGGATAAGATCACATACTTTACGTCTCTCTATGCGAGGGAATACTTGGGAACAGATTTCCTAAATTAAAATCACTATGAGTTGAATTCCTGGTGATTTTATGTCAATAGTCCTAATAAAAATTATTTAAAAAACGGTTTGATCATTATTATTATTATTATTATTATTATTATTGACCGTTATACCATTAGATGCATCTGGCCAGCTGGGTGTTCAACCAGTCTTTGCTGGGAACACTGACATGTAACACTGCTACTATTTATGAGAGGATTTACGCTCATGATGTCTTGGTTATTAACGCATGGATTTGCCCATCGTGAGGGTGTGTTGAGGCGTCACACTGAGGAATACAATGGAGGAAAACGAAACGGAAATGTATATAGGACGACACTAAACAAACTGATGTCTTAATTTCTCTAGCTCGTTTTACAAACGAACGTGTAGGTTATTATTAGTCCGTTATAATAGTGCCACTGCCGCGGGGATTATTTGGTCTCACTGTCATAGTTTATAATAGGCTACATATCTGCTATTTGAGCGCGCAATATGTAGGCTATTTATATATATATATAGGGCTAGACGTTTTTGAATCATAGGCTACTGAATTTTCGATTCTGTTCGCCTCATTTGTCTACGCATTCGCGCAAAGAACCTATTTCCCGCGCGCAACATAGTTTCATGCATGTTATTGCATTAACTCCGGTTAAACACGGTGAAACAGTGACTGACACCTGCGTCTCTTGTGTGGCTTCATGTTATGTAGATCAACATGAAAGTATTACAACAATACATGCATGCAGTCGCAAAACGCTACTGTGTGTGTGGAGGCACTGTGCACCTGTTCTAAGCTATTCTAAAAACACGTGATATAGGCCTAAATAGACAATGAGTCATAATACCTATAAGTACCCATAAGGAAATGGTTTTCCAATCGTTTTTCCACCATTCATTTTTCCCATAGGGGATTTCAGAAACACTTCCAATAAGGGCTGTGTTTCATGTAGGTTTACCCTGGTGTGATGTTTTGATAACCATGTACATCTCTCTAGGACAAAGTGACTTAACAATATATTCCCCCGTATTTACATAGTGGGAAAATAATTGCAACCATTTCCCAGTTTGACCAATAGGTTTTATGGGTATTATGACACCTTCACCATGGGGCTCTATAGGGCGGGCCCAATGAATACATAGCCTATATACCAACCCTCTTAAAATATCAAACTCATACTTACTCGTGGTAGGTGAGTCATACACCATGCACCACTATCTAACTCAACACATATCTGTGATACAAAGTTGTATCCTATGGTCTGTAGCCTATGGTCTGTATCCTATGGTCTGTATCCTAGGGTCTGTAGCCTAGGGTCTGTAGCCTAGGGTCTGTATCCTATGGTCTGTATCCTAGGGTCTGTATCCTAGGGTCTGTATCCTAGGGTCTGTATCCTAGGGTCTGTATCCTATGGTCTGTAGCCTAGGGTCTGTAGCCTATGGTCTGTACTAAAGGGAGCGGATAATTAACATGGACAGTTATACAGGGAGAGATAATTAACATGACAGTGATAAAGGGAGCGATAATTAACATGACATGATAAAGGAGAGATCATTAACATGACAGTGATAAGGGTGAGCGCTCGTTGATGCGCGATGCAGTGTGGGTGCAATAATTGAAATAACATGGATTTCTAAATTTATTTTGCGAGCAGTGTTAGTCAGGGTATGAGACTGGGATGCACTTGCTCTGCCTCTGACACGCACCCTACAGCTACTAAGGAGAGCCTAACTCCGGGGGAACATCACTTCCTGCAGAAGGTCTACTGCAGACTGCAACCCTCAGATGGCCTCAACATAACAACCCAACGTGACATGGATTTAATTACACCCAGACAGGGTTGCAGACTAGCGCTACTTCTTAGCCACAACACAACAGCAGTGAAAGAAAAAATGTAACTTGTAAATATGGAAAACCATAAACATATTGGTAAGCTAAAGTAGAAGCTTCTCCAAAATCATTCTCATTCTTCTAGTCTACACGTTCTCTCATTTAACATTGCATCATGTACACTGTTGAAAATGAACGACATCTCCATGTAGCCTAGACTCAAAATGCGACATAATATTGTAAAAAATAAATGTCGCCTGAAGCCACAACTCACTCATATCGACAACCTTCTCATCGCGAGATCCTGCATCACGCCAATTGGTCCAGACGCGATAGCGCCATAGGGGCGGAATATCATTGGGCGACATCCAGCCTCTTTGAATTTACGGATCAAGCAGCGTTTAGCGGCCACTCGACGCTGCCGCATAGACCTAGAATAACTGCGAGGACCAACAAACAACGAAGGACGTTCCGAATCAATGTAGCAATTTGAATCATGATTTCATCCACCGAAGGTATCAAGGTCGAGAGACAACGTTGGGTACCTAAAAGAACATTGACATGTAAGTATCTTACATGTGTATCTGACACATCCAGTGTTTACAGTTCCGTTATGGATGCTCTCAGGGGGTTCTGTATCCGGATGGCAGCATCATCAAGCATGCTCGCGGTCTATGGCTGTCACTACTGTAGCCTAATGGCAATGTGGATGGCCAGCACATCAGCATGCTCGCGGTCTTATGGCTGTCACTACTGTAGCCTAATGGCAATGTGGATGGCGTGGCGTTACCAAGTCGAGCACATGTTTTACGCCTACACATGAATGAAAATTCACTCTCAGCTCTACACAGCTTACATCGTTATCACGAATGATAAACTCCTTAATAAATCACTGTTGTTAATCAGTCGCATCTGGCAATGACGGTTGATAAATAGACAAAAGGCTCGTTGCACGCATCAACATCTGTCTGTAGTCTATTTAATCCCTTACAAGCCTGCTCTCTTTAATCCATCGGCTGCAATACAAAACATTCTGTGTATAGTATTATACAGCAGGGTTCCCCAATTACATACAACCATGGACGATTTCTCATTGAAAGGATGGTCGGGGGACTGGAAATAGTTAAAAAACAGAATCATTATTTCGAACCTTATTACGTGGGGATAAGATCACATACTTAGCTCTCTCTATGCGAGGAATACTTGGGAACAGTTTCCTAAATTAAATCACTATGAGTTGAATTCCTGGTGATTTTATGTCAATAGTCCTAATAAAAATTATTTAAAAACGGTTTGATCATTATTATTATTATTATTATTATTATTATTGACCGTTATACATTAGATGCATCTGCGCAGCTGGGTGTTCAACCAGTCTTTGCTGGGAACACTGACATGTAACACTGCTACTATTTATGAGAGGATTTACGCTCATGATGTTCTTGGTTATTAACGCATGGATTTGCCCATCGTGAGGGTGTGTTGAGGCGTCACACTGAGAATACAATGGAGGGAAACGAAACGAGAATGTATATAGGACGACACTAAACAAACTGATGTCTTATTTCTCTAGCTCTTTTTTACAAACGAACGTGTAGGTTATTATTAGTCCGTTATAATAGTGCCACTGCCGCGGGATTATTTGGTCTCACTGTCATAGTTTATAATAGGCCTACATATCTGCATTTGAGCGCGCAATATGTAGGCTATTTATATATATATATAGGGCTAGACGTTTTTGAATCATAGGCTACTGAATTTTCGATTCTGTTCGCCTCATTTGTCTACGCATTCGCGCAAAGAACCTATTTCCGCGCGCAACATAGTTTCATGCATGTTTTGCATTAACTCCGGTTAAACACGGTGAAAACAGTGACTGACACCTGCGTCTCTTGTGTGCTTCATGTTATGTAGATCAACATGAAGTAGTTATTACAACAATACATGCATGCAGTCGCAAAACGCTACTGTGTGTGTGGAGGCACTGTGCACCTGTTCTAAGCTATTCTAAAACACGTGATATAGGCCTAAAAGACAATGAGTCATAAACCTATAAGTACCCATAAGAATGCGTTTTCCAATCGGTTTTCCACCATTCATTTTTCCCATAGGGATTTCAGAAACACTTCCAATAAGGCTGTGTTTCATGTAGGTTTACCCTGGTGTGATGTTTGATAACCATGTACATCTCTCTAGGACAAAGTGACTTAACAATAATTCCCCCGTATTTACATAGTGGGAAAATAATTGCAACCATTTCCCAGTTTGACCAATAGGTTTTATGGGTATTATGACACCTTCACCATGGGGCTCTATAGGGCGGGCCCAATGAATACATAGCCTATATACCAACCCTCTTAAAATATCAAACTCATAACTTACTCGTGGTAGGTGAGTCATACACCATGCACCACTATCTAACTCAACACATATCTGTGATACAAAGTTGTATCCTATGGTCTGTAGCCTATGGTCTGTATCTCTATCGCGTGTGTTAGTGCCTAGGGCTGTAGCCTAGGGTCTGCTAAGCCTCAGGAGTTCTGCTCAATCCCTCCTACTAAACGATGGTCACCATGATTCATTTTTTGCTCACATAAGCCCTAGGCACGTCGAATCTAGGTCTGGTATCTTTCCTGGGGGGTCTGTACCCTAGCGGTCTGCAGCAACGTCACTCCTAGTTGGTCTTGTTCGTTTATCCTATGGTCTCTGTATGCCTAGTCTGTAGGCCCTGTCATGGACTGAGTCTGTCACGCGCACTTATCGCAACGGTCGGGTAATCGCTCAATACGAGCAGACACTATCGGCTGAGCCCTATCGTATTTCGGTTAAGTACTCGTGGATAAATGCGTCGGCGTTCAACATCCATGCGCGTTAGGATCGTATAATATCCTTGAGGACTTTCTGCATCGACAGGAGAGTTAGTGGCAGCATAACGCCTATGCCTGAAGGTTCATTCCGTTGTGACTGTTCGACCTCGCACGTCACGGTTCTGTATATTATTAGCCCTGTCAAGTTAAGCACCTGCATTAACAAGTCGTTCCTTAGCCGCGTTAGAGAGGACCTCTGAGGAAGACGGTTCCTTGCAAAGAGAAGAAGCGTCGCATGATCGATCGTTTTTTGCCGTCGGCCTGTAACCACAGATCCTAGATTGTATCTCATCCTATGTTGAGTGTGGTCGTGTTGTGCTAGATATCGTGTTACCGTCGCTGTGTGCCGCTGAGGTTACACATGAGAGTAGGTCCTATGAAAGATTATCCTAGGGCTGGGTCTTGTAGGTCCGGATGAGTCTTCGTATAAGTTTAGCACGATCGTCCGAGTCGAGGTAGTTAAGGAGTTGGTAAGAGCTACTCATTCCTATACCGAGGTAGTCTTCCTGGATTAAGCCCCTAAGCGCGTCGAGATGCTGTTAACGAGGGCCTAGGAGGTGTCTCGGTAAGTCATCAGTTGGTCTTGTACGACTCGGCAGCCGTGCAAAATAAAGTCTGTCAGTTACGCGGTGGTCGCTGCCCATCGCACTGGCGCTCGACCAACGCTAGTAAGTATCCGTCATCGACATTTTCCGCCTGTCAGAGTGTGTTCTGTAGCCTAGCAGGGTCCTGTATCCCTATTGGTCTTAGTGAGCCTTGAGGGTCTGTTACTCCTAGACGGGCTCTGTTAGCCACTCCATCGCCGAGGCAGTAGTTGAGCTATTGTGGGTGCCATGGTTATTCTATGGTACTTATGACCTTTATGCGTCATAGCGTAGGCGGCGAGCCCGTACAAGGAAGAACGATCTCCCCTAGTCTGTGCAGCTGCCTGTTCAGGTTCGTAGTTACTGAATAATCCTATAATCGTCGAACAACGCAGAGGTGTCAACAGTGCTATTAACCGATGGTCTCCTGGAAATCCGTTCCCGTAAAAATAAGCCCATCTTTTCCCTACTGCGATCCTCGCCGATTCACTCATAGTTCGTATTGACCAGACCACAACCGATCCAGCGACGTGCAGCACTCCTATTCGCATACGCAGCACTACGTACGAACGTATACTAGCTAGATCCTCGGTGTACCATCGCGTCTCGTATCACTCCGATCGTCAGCCGATCACTTAAATCTCCAGCCCGAGTCACAGTGTACTGTCGGTATAAGTAAACTACTTCAATGAATCAGGGTCGCCTGTCTCCGCCTGTACACGTCAGTAGGCATCGATATGCTAGCCAGGGGTCTATGTAGCCTAGGTCTGAATCCTATTTGTTCTGTACTCCTATGGTCCTGTTAGCCTCCAATACATCCGATCTAGACGTCATGATGCATCCACTTACAAGGTGACATGTGTCTGACCTTCATCCATATGGTCTGTGCAGTCACCTCATTCGGTCTCGTGACGCCTAGGGCTGCTATTCCTATGGTCTGGTATTGCCTCATGGTCTTGTAGCCCGTCAGTTGTCTGTAGCACTAGGTCTGTAGACCTCAGGGTCATGTATCCTGGATGGGTCTGTATCTAATGGTCTGTAGCCTAGGTCCTGTATCCTTGGTCTGTATCCTGACGTGGCTACTGTATCCTACGGAGTCTGTATCCTCATGGTCTGTATCCTTATGGTCTTGTAGGCCTAGGGTCTGTTGTATCCTACTGCGTCTGTAGCCTATGGTTCTGTACTTCCCTACATGGTCTGTATCACTGCATGGGTCTGCTTATCGCTTCACTCCAATATGTCGTCTGTGCTGATTACTAGATGCCGTAGGGTCTCGACCTGTTTATCCTAGTGTAGTATCCTATGGCTCTTGTATTCCTAACTTGCGTCTTTGCAGCCTAGGGTCTGTAGCCTAGCGGTCTGTATTCTCATGGTCTGTATCCTAGTGTCTGTATCCTATGGTCTGTAGCCTAGGGTTCTGTTATTTCTATTGGTTTCCTGTAGCCTAGGGTCTGTATTCCTATTGGTCTGATATCCTAGGGTCGTATCCTATTGGTTCTGTAGCCTAGGGTCTGTATCCCTATGGTCTGTATCCTAGTTGTATCCTAGTTCTGTAGCCTATTGGTTCCCATCATTGTATATTTAAGCAATAAGGCACATGTGGGGGTTTGTGGTTATATTGCCACGGCTAAGGCAATATACCATGGCCAATGGGCTGTTCTTAACCACGACTCAACGCAGAGTGTCTGGACACAGCCCTTAGCCGTGGTATATTACCCTTAGCCGTGGCAATATACCACAAACACCCAAGGTGTCTTATTGCTATTATGAACTGGTTACCAATGTAATTAGAACAGATAAAAATACATGTTTTGCCATACCTGTGTATACGGTCTGATATACCGGCTGCCAGCCAATCAGCATGCAGGCCTCGAACCCACCCAGTGTATAATAGCCTATATAGCATACTGAAAATAAACTAAAATGTCCCATATACCTTGCAACGTATATCCTGGGATAATTTCACAACTTACACTATAACTGCCAGACCTGGTTTGACACACAAGCTGTTTAAGAGTGATTCCCAGCAAACACTGGATCCCTTGTCCCTTATTACATAAACCCTAATTTGACAGGGGTCTCCCATGTGAAGCTTGTCCGCTGTTAAGTTCCCATTGACCGTGGTTTAAAACCCCCCCATCCCACAGAGACCACTACTCACTGTAAAAACCACATGAATCATTAATCGTGTTGACCGAATGACTGCATGGCTTGAAGCAATAGTGTGTTTTGTTATATTCAAACCAATCACTCCCCCCCCCGCCCCCCCCCCCCCCCCAGGACCT
>NW_019943113.1:60529-64729 GCF_002910315.2 Salvelinus sp. IW2-2015
GCTAGGGTCTGTAGCCTAGGGTCTGTATCTATCGCCGTCTGTTAGCTAGGGTCTGTATCCTAGGGTCTGTATCAATGGTCTGACTAGCCTAGGGCTGTGGACCTAGGTTCTGTATCCTAGGGTCTGTATCCTACCTCCCGTGTCACTCATACTAGGTTTGGTTTTCTCCCAGCAGTACTCTGATTGGCCGAAGTGAGCGTCTGTGCCTGGCATACTGTTATGAGAATTTTGTTATCAATGTTCATACATTTCAATTAATCTACTCAGTCTGCAACCCAGAGTTTGTAAGATTCTGGTTTAAATGAAACAGACAGATTTCTCAGCTTTACAATAGTCAACATGTTTATTCACGAGGACGTCCTAGTCCGTTGTACAAAAAAACTCAATTTTATACTGGCTCCTTACGCACATACCTTCACACACAAACAGTAGGTATCCTACGCACATACATACAAGTTCAAATCTTAAACTACGCCTTGCTCAGACAGTCTGTGTTTTTCCACTATACAGATACATTGTTTAATCTACAACATGTTTCATACTTTTCTGCAAGCCTGACAGTTTCTCCCCTCCCCGGGTGTAGACAGAATGTCCTGTAAGGAACACAGTGGTCCAGCTTGTCTGTCGATAGCTCCTCTTATAATTTGTTTCCCACTTGCACCCTGCTTACATACTAAAAAGGAACAAAAGGTCCTTGTTCTAATTCTGACTAAAACTACACACATCATCAGATTATAGTTTTATGATTCTAATACATTTCATACAATTATATGGTTTCAGAGTGGAATTATTTAATCATTATCTTTAGACATATAAATTAATTTATCACATATTCACTTAATAGACATTTGCTTGAAAAACAAAAAAAAGCTGCAAATTTGACTGTTTGTCCCTCTCGAGACGCCATGGGAAAAAATACACCTCCTCAAAATAGTCTGAATTAATCTTAGATAAATCAAGAAATCTATAATTAATGTAGAAATTTTTGCAGAGGAGGTCTTTGTCCCACAATTTAACACCTAACTAAGATATTTGGTGCAGTATTTCTCAAGTGAAAACATGTGCACGCAAACTAGTCGTCTGTCATCTAATTAAAGAAGCCCTACTGTTGACCAATCACTGACGAAGGGGCGTAGACTTCGGCTACCGAACATCGACAAGCCTGAAGAAAAAAACAAACACTGCTGAACACCAAAACAAACTAAAATGTTGGCATAATATACTGGGAAGCATAYGGTAAGCTTTGCTGTATGCCACTGTGTGGATGGAGAGGGTATCCTCTGTGTGTCAGGATGTATTGGAGAGGGTATCCTCTGTGTGTCAGGGTGTTATGGAGAAGGTGTTATGGAGAGGGTATCCTCTGTGTGTCAGGGTATAATGGAGAGGGTATCCTCTGTGTGTCAGTCAATGTGTAATGGAGTAGGTATCCTCTGTGGTGCAGGGTGTTATGGAGAGGGTATTCCCTGTGTGTCAGGGTGTAATTGGGGGTATCCTACTGTGTGTCAGGGTGGTAATGGAGAGGGTATCCTCTGTGTGTCAGGTATGTATGGAGAGGGTATCCTCTTGTGTGTAAGGGTGTTATGGAGGGTATCCTTCTGTGTGTCAGGGTGTTATGGAGAGGGTATCTCTGTGGTGTCATGGTGTATTGGAGAGGGTATCCTCTGTGTGTCAGGGTAATGGAGAGGTATCCTCTGTGTGTCAGGGTGTTATGGGAGAGAGTATCCTCTGTGTGGTCAGGGTGTAATGGAGAAGGTATCCTCTGTGTGTCAGGGTGGGTTATGGAGAGGGTATCCTCTGTGTGGTCAGGGTGTTATGGAAGAGGGTATCCTGTGTGTCAGGGTGGTGTTATGGAGAGGATATCCTCTGTGTGTCAGGGGTTATTCAGGGGTTAAATGTCAGGGGGTTATGTCAGGGGGTAATTATCAGGGGGTATAATGTCTGTGGGTAATGGTCTGTGGTTTCTGGGGGTTATGTCTGGGGGTTATGTCAGGGGGTTATGTCAGGGGGTAATATCAGGGGGTAATGTCTGTGGGTAATGTCTGTGGGTAATGTCTGGGGGTTATGTCAGGGTGTTATGTCTGGGAGTAATGTCTAGGGGTAATGTCAGGGGGTTATGTCAGGGGGTTATGTCAGGGTGTGGTTGCAGTAAATGAGATAGATGTTAATCATATTACGCTATGATCCAAAGATCATCTATTTTAGAGAAGTTGTGGGTATCAACAGTCATACAGCGTAACGTTTTATTTAATATGTGCGTGTTTGTGTGTGTGCGCATATGCTACGATTGTGTGTGGTGTGTGTGTGTGTGTGTGCTTTATCCCTTCTGCGCAAGGTCTCCAGAAGGCCTGGTTGGGGAATTCACAGGAAAGGATAATGCCTCCGGTCTGCAGGTCCCTGCCATAAGCCCATGCAATAGAAACGGCAGCCATCTACTCTCTGGTTTTGGTTAGGGACGTTCAGTCTCCTCTCTCTCCCTGCCACCTGCTCCCTATTTGGGCCTGGCAAGCGGATATTGCAGAATGTTTTGAGGATAATTTTTTCACAATAAGGAGAAGTAGCCACCAAAACAGACCACTTATCAGTCATATGCTGTGTGTGTGGAGCGCAGGTCAGCTGTTTGTTCACCCACACCCGCTGGCAATAGTTAATAACCCATCAGCAACTGCCTGACTATATGTGATAAAGTGAAAACTTCAATTGTGCTGCTTTYGTGTGTCCCGTTAACAGCGTGCAGCAGATAGAACGTGTACAGACACAGGTGCCAAAGRTCCTAGTTATGCTACTAAAATTTTGCCGTCTGGCTTCATTTTTTTTTTAAAGCTTGACAATTAATAACCAAAAAACAAAAGCTGCAACAAAATAGAAACATGTGGACCAATTACAGCACCATTTGAGCTGAAGCCTAAGTTGGCGACTCAACTACAACAGCTACATTTTGAGTGCACCATACAGCAATGCACCATTCAACTGTGAAAACATGGTTTAAGTTGACATGCTAAAAGGGAACCATCACTCCCAGAAGCTTGGCTGGTGTGTAAAACCCGCGAATTCAGACAAACAAAAAAGTTGCAACGTTACAACAACCTATAGCTCTGTTTTTTTGTTATTCGTAGTTATTAAATACTTTTTGATTAGGGTGGTCGCAGCATATTATGCACATCTGCAAGCATAGCAGCAAAGGACAAATATTATTTATCTCTTCTGTTTTAATATGTTAAAATGCTAATATGTTAAAATGCAAATTCATTGTTTTTTTTGATATGGTTCGTGCGCTGATTGAGTTTGACACCACTAGGCTAGCGTATCTATTTATGTAGCTAGCTAATTATTTAGTAGGTGAGTGATCGACTTTTTCCCCTCGTTTCGTTTTTACGTTTTGTGGCTTTTGGTGCGGGGGGGGCTGCCTTAATCGACATCCATATCATCGGTGCCCGGGGAACAGTGGGTTAACTGCCTTGTTCAGGGGAACAGTGGGTTAACTGCCTTGTTCAGGGGAACAGTGGGTTAACTGCCTTGTTCAGGGGAACAGCGGGTTAACTGCCTTGTTCAGGGGAACAGTGGGTTAACTGCCTTGTTCAGGGGAACAGTGGGAACAGTGGGTGGTAGGTTCCTTTCACTTGGGTTTTAACTCTCACTGCCTTGACACTAATGTTTAGCTGACACAGGTGCGTAACTGCCTCTGTTTCAGGGGAACAGTGGGGTTAACTGCCTTGTTCAGGGGAACAGTGGTTAACTGCCTTGTTCAGGGGAACAGTGGGTTAACTGCCTTGTTCAGGGAACAGTGTGGTTAACTGCCTTGTTCAGGGGAACAGTGGTTAACTGCCTTGTTCTAGGGGAACACGATGGGTTAATGCCTGTTCAGGGGAACAGTGGTTAACTGCCTTGTTCAGGGGAACAGTGGTGGTTAACTGCCTTGTGTTACAGGGGAACAGTGGGTTAACTGCCTTGTTCAGGGGAACAGTGGGTTAACTGCCTGTTCAGTTCGGGAACAGTGGGTTAACTGCCTTTTTTCAGAGGGAAATGGGTTAACTGCCTTGTTCAGGGGAACAGTGGGTTAACTGCCTTGTTCAGGGGAACAGTGGGTTAACTGCCTTGTTCGGGGAACAGTGTAACTGCCTTGTTCAGGGGAACAGTGGGTTAACTGCCTTGCTCAGGGGAACAGTGGGTTAACTGCCTTGCTCAGGGGAACATTTATGGAAA
>NW_019943113.1:67887-72236 GCF_002910315.2 Salvelinus sp. IW2-2015
CAGTCGATCTACAGATCCAAGTTCTATTATTACTCCTTAGCTTTGGATTTTTCATCATTCTACTAATTCGTTTTTATGCCGTTTTTTGTATCAGTTATCAAACTTCAATTATACCGCTCTCTAAACCGCTTAAGCCTATTTCAGGCGACAGTATTACGCCTGCGTTAACTGCCTTAGTTCAGGAATTATTTTCTTGGGGGGGAAAATCAACAGTGTGCGCTCGTTAACTTGGCCTTGATTTTTAGGCGAACAGTGTGGTTACAGGTCTGGGAACAAAGTGGCTGACTCTGCATTTTTTTTTAACTGCCTTGTTTCAGGTTAGACGTGCGTGTTAACTGCCTTTGTTCAGGATTTGGGAACAAAGTGGTTATTGGACAGGGTTTTGAATTCGTCCTTGGGATAGATGATCACCCTATGCATCGTTCTACTCCTTATAGTTTTCGGGTTAACTTGCCTTTTGTCAGACGGGATAACAGTTTTCGGCGACTTTTAAGTCGTGCATTCACTGGTTTAAACTGCCTGTCAGTTCTTCCGGGGATGTGCAGGGGTTTTTAATTTTGGGTCCGGAGGAGCATGGTCGGAGTAGCGCGGGCAGGGGCTGGCGGGATCAGGTATGGGAACAGCAACTCAAATGGCGAACCTTGTGCTTTCTTTTGTATCATTGATTGTAATATATGGATTACTTATTCTGTGTGAAAATTTCTGGCTGCGTTTTTTCTCTTACGTGTTCGATGCTACTGGACCTGCAGGTTGGCAGAGTGGGCCCTTTGACACTACTATCGTGTATTTACTCTGGCTGCACAGACGCTCTTTTTATCGCCCTTTTCCTTACACGTTAAATTGCTCCTTCTTGTGCCTAACGATTGCTGTCTCGAGCATATCCTCACATTCTTACCGCGTCTTTGTGATACTTCTACCTGATTTATAGTGTACGAGTGACCATTGACTGCAATTCTTGAAGGGGGTAATATAATCTCCACTTCGCTTTTTATCGGGGTCCGGAGAGTCCTGCAGATAAAAGCGTCCTCGGTGAAAGAGAGGTTGAATTGAAAAAGTCGCCATTCTTTTTGGACATGTAATAGTGTCTGTATGGACAAAAAACTACACCTGTTGTTAAATGCTTGTTTAAATACAGAAGTTTTCAAGATTAGAATAGTTATTAAGAGTAAAAAAGCTTAAAACGTTTGGCATGTAGCCAAGTAGCGAACAACAGTACAGCAGTATGGAGATGCGGAAGAAGTGTTGTTGTGTCACCGGTTCACGTTGATTGGCTTATCCCCCAATCTGGCGTGTGATTGCAATATCAGCGAGAATTACATCAGTGGCACTCTGCAAGCCAAACACAATCTGCGGCTTATAGCACGGTGGCCTTGTCTTGACTAGTAGCCCTGTAAAGTTAAACCATGAGTTTCAAGGGCTGCCTGTATTAGGGGTTAGAAAATATTTATTGGATTCTCTTAAATAACTAACATTTGAATGATAAACATATGCACTTAGGATCTCACTTGGTGATGGCCACAGAACGTGAACATGGAAACGAGAGTGCAACAACCATGTATCAAGACAACACAACAAGATTATGGGTCGGTATCTGTATCTAAAAAAGTGTACTTGTATAAAGGCACCCTCGGTGAGCCACAATCATGTCTGTTATATATCAGCGGAACGAGCAATCAGTAGTTTGCATGTTTAACTAGCCTATGATTTGTCCGTGTCAGAAAATCTAAAATGGGCTTGGCCAACCCAGTAGAGGTGCCGAACTTACGGGCGATCGTGGTGTCCAAGGGGTACACACATGCGTGGGGTTACAACCAGCCTTGTTCAGAGGTAACAGTGCAGGTTTAACTGCTAGTCACTCTCGCTATCAAGGCCACCTATATCAACTATTCATGATCTAACACCAGAGTTTAGAATGCGAGATTTAAGCTCCCATTTTGCAGCGTTGATGGGTGTTGCTAATGACAGAGAAACAGGCGTTTGATGCTGACACTTCGCACTCAGTGCGCCGCGGAAACAGTGGGTTACCTTGCGAGCTATCTGGGTGATTAATGGGCCCATGCACGCCGTTGAGGCTTCAACTGCTCAACCACAATTCAGTTCATGCGCTCTGGAAGAAACAGCGGAACAGATTGTGGGTGGTTAAATCTAAGCCTAAGAAATTCTATTTCGGAACAGTGGGTTAACTGCCTTGTTCAGGGGAACATGGGTTAACTGCCTTGTTCAGGGGAACAGTGGGTTAACTGCCTTCTTCAGAGGGAACAGTGGGTTAACTGCCTTGTTCAGGGGAACAGTGGGTTAACTGCCTTGTTCAGGGGAACAGTGGGTGAAACTGCCTTGTCAGGGGAACAGTGGGTTAACTGCCTTGCTCAGGGGAACGTGGGTTAACTGCCTTGCTCAGGGGAACAGTGGGTTAACTGCCTTGTTCAGGGAAGTCAGAGTGGGTTAACTGCCTTGCTTCAAGAGCAGAAGGACAGATTGTAGCTTGTAGGGTTGTATATGAACACATTTTAATGTGATTTCATGTTGCTAAAAACTCTGTCATCCCCATTTTAATTTTAAGGCAATGTGAGAGGTTATGGAGCTACAGTCAGTGTCCAGACTTCAGTTTCCATTAACCCATCTGAACAGTAGGCGTACAGTTTTCTTGTCGTGCCATAGGCCTATTTTGAAGTTCCTGTCTTGCTTCATGTACAAATGTATATTGCCACTCTCTATCTACAACTCATTTGGGTTAACTGCCTTGCTCAGGGGAACAGTGGGTTAACTGCCTTGCTCAGGGGAACAGTGGGTTAACTGCCTTGCTCAGGAGCAGAAGGACAGATTTGTAGCTTGTGGGTTGTATATGAACACATTTTAATGTGATTTCATGTTGCTAAAACTCTGTCAGTCCCCATTTTAATTTTAAGGCTATGTGAGAGGTTATGGAGCTACAGTCAGTGTCCAGACTTCAGTTTCCATTTAACCCATCTGAACAGTAGGCTACAGTTTTCTTGTCGTGCCATAGGCCTATTTGAAGTTCCTGTCTTGTTACTGTCAAATGTGTATATTGCCTCACAATCATCACACATAACAACATACCAGTGCTATCATCCTCTTTTAACCACGTCACCAAATCTTTCCCAAACATGACCTTTCTGGCCCTCCCTTGTCTTTTTTTTTTAACTCTCAATTTCACAGCTTTCCTCTTGTTGAATGAAACTCCTTTTTTTCCTCTGTGGTTCAACCTCAACTTCCTCTGCCCGTTTCCCCAAAGCATTTGGCGACTTGGTGTGTTTGGCGTGCGTACAGTTAGGCCCTGAAGCTTCGGCTTACTGACTAATACCATAGAGCCTCAAATAATGAAAGAAAACCTCAATGTAGCTCATAGATAGAAAGTGCACAAGAGAGATACATTGCTAGACTTTTTAAAGGCATTGTTTTCTCTTGATTCAATCCACCCGCCAAGAACCCGCCCTTCATCCACACAATATTTCATTATCCTAAACCCGCCAGCCCCGCGGATATAACCACGAGGACTGTAGTTATGAGTCAACCCGGACATTATAAATGTGTGCGTGTGTGCGAGAGAGAAAGAGAGAGTTACGTGTGTAATATGTACATCAAATCTAAACTAAAATATATGTATATGACTGGGTGAACTATATGACTGGGTGAACTATATGTCTGGGTGAATTATATGACTGGGTGAATTATATGTCTGGGTGAATTATATGTCTGGGTGAACTCTACATGACTGGGTGAACTACATGACTGGGTGAACTCTACATGACTGGGTGAACTATATGACTGGATGAACTCTACCTGACTGGGTGAACTCTACCTGACTGGGTGAACTCTACATGACTGGGTGAACTCTACATGACTGGGTGAACTATAGTTCACCCAGTCAGGTAGAGTTCATCCAGTTTATATAGTTTCACCCAGTCAATATAGTTCACCCAGTCAACGGTAAGTTTCACCCAGTCAATTGTGGAGTTCACCCAGTCATGTAGAGTTCACCCAGTCATGTAAGAGTTCACTCCAGTCCTGTAGACCACCAGTCATGTAGAGTCACCCAGTCAATGTAAGAGTTCAACCCCAGTCTGTAGAGTTCACCCAGTCAGGTAAAGTTCACCCAGTCATATAGTTCACCAGTCAGGTAGAGTTCACATCCAGTTCATGTAGGTTCACCGCTCAAGTTCACCCTCATAGTTCACGCCAGTCCATATAGTTCACCCAGTCAGGTAAAAGTTCACCGCAGTCATATGTGGAGTTCACCCAGTCATGTAGAGTTCACCTAGTCACGTAAGAGTCTCACCCAGTCATGTAAGAGTTCACCCAGTCACAGGTAGAGTTCACTCCAGTCATGT
>NW_019943113.1:72261-77257 GCF_002910315.2 Salvelinus sp. IW2-2015
CCAGGTCGTTGTAGAGTTCACCCAGTCATCTAGAGATAAAGTTCCCTATCTAGGTGATAGTTCACGAAGACCAAGTCAGGTAGAGTTATATCACCAGTCATATAGTTCACCCAGTCAGTCATAGTTCTATCGCCAGTCATATAGTTTACCACCCGCATATTAGACACAGCGGTCGTAAAGTTACCAGTCATCGTGGAGTTACCAGTCTAGATACCCAGTCAAGTAGTCGAGCAGTTCTTAGTCAACCCCAGTCATGTAGAGTCAACCCAGTCATGGTAGCAGTTCACCCAGTCCAGTAGAGTTCACCCAGTCATGTAGAGTTACACCCATATCAGTAAAGTCCCCCATCATAAGTCACCAGTCATAGTTCGAGAAAGTTCACCCAGTTCATGAGAGGTTCACCCAGCTCCATGGAGGTTACACAGAAGTAGTTCACCCAGTCATAGTAGAGTCTCACCCAGTCATGTAGAGTGCACCCAGTCAGGTAAACGACCCAAGTCAGGAGTCCCGATATGTATGAGTTTCACCCGTCGTTAGCGTATAAAGTTCACCCAGTCATGTAGAGTTCACTCCAGTCATGTTAGAGTTCACCCAGTCAGGGTAAAGTTCACCCAGTCAGTATAGTTCACCCAGTCAGGTAGAGTTCACCCATCAGTAAAGTCACCAGTCATAAAGTTTCACCCAGTCATGTAGAGTTCACCCAGTCATGTAGAGTTCACCGTCAGAGTCCAGGTAAAGGTCACCCAGTCATGTAAAGTTCACCCAGTCAGGTAATAGTTCACCCAGTCAGGTAGAGTTCACGCCAGTTCATGTAGAGTTCACCCAGTCATGTAGATTCACCCCAGTCAGGTAAAAGTTCACCATCATGTAGTTCACCATCATGTAGATTACATCCAGTCATATGTAGAGTTCACCCAGTCACGTAGAGTTCACCAGTCATGTAGTTCTACCAGTCAAAGCTCCTCATAAAAGTTCACTCCAGTCATGTATGATGTTCACCTCAAGTAATGTAGAGTTTACCCAGTCATGTTAGAGTGTCAAACGTCAGTCAAGATAGTTCACCCAGTCATCGTAGAGTTAGCCCAGTCATGTAGTTCACACCAGTCAGGAACATGACTGGGTGAACTTTACCTGACTGGGTGAACTATATGACTGGATGAACTTTACATGACTGGGTGAACGTGAATTTCTTTTAACTAAATATGCAGGTTTAAAAATAAGATATACTTCTGTGTATTGATTTTAAGAAATGGATTGATGTTTATGGTTAGGTACATTCGTGCAACGATTGTGCTTTTTTCGCAAATGCGCTTTTGTTAAATCATCCCCCGTATGGCGAAGTTGGCTGTCTTTGTTAGGAAGAAATAGTCTTCACACAGTTTGCAACGAGCCAGGCGGCCCAAACTGCTGCATATACACTGACTCTGTTGCACAGAACGCAAGAGAAGTGACACAATTTCCCTAGTTAAAAGAAATTCATGTTAGCAGGCAATATTAACTAAATATGCAGGTTTAAAAATATATACTTGTGTGTTTATTTTAATTAAGGCGTTGATGTTTATGGTTAGGTACATTGGTGMAACGACAGTGCTTTTTTTCGCGAATGCGCTTGTTAAATCACCCGTTTGATAAAGTAGGCTGTGATTCAATGATAAATTAACAGGCACCGCATCGATTCTATGCAACGCAGGACAAGCTAGATAAACTAGTAATATCATCAACCATGTGTAGTTAACTAGTGATTATGTTAAGATTGATTGTTTTTTATAAGATACGTTTAATGCTAGCTAGCACCTTACCTTGGCTCCTTGCTGCACTCGCCTAACAGGTAGTCAGCCTGCCACGCAGTCTCCTCGTGGAGTGCAATGTAATCGGCCATGATCGGTGTCCAAAAATGCCGATTGTTATGAAAACTGCAAATCGGCCCTAATTAATCGGCCATTCCGATTAATCGGTTGACYTCTACACTGCACAATTCATTCAGAAGAATTTTCTGAAGAAAGGCCTGTCCCACATAACTTGACCAAGTGGGTGTATGTGAGGCCAGGTGGAATAACTGGGCAATGGCCTTCGTTTGAGAACTCACAATGTCCCACTGTTTGCTACTTGACTTTGTTCAATGCCATTTTCACTGGACCATTCCTGTCCTTTCACATAACTACAGCAGGAAAATCAAAGTCTGGTTGTTGAGTGGCCCCATACAAGTGGCCCCATACAAGCGCAACTAAAATGTTTTTTCATTATGTTACATTCATTTTACAGTACTTAGCTGAGGTGAGACTTGTTAGCACTTTAAGATGTGTATTTGTTTGATAGGAACAACACCCTGTGTGTCAGGGTGTAATGGAGAGGGTATCTGTGTGTCAGGGTGTAATGGAGAGGGTATCTGTGTGTCAGGGTGTAATGGAGAGGGTATCATTAGGACACGTACAAGCAAGTATGAACACATTAGACACGTGTACAACAAGATGAACACATTAGGACACTGTGACAGAGCAAGAGAACATTAGGACACATTAAGAGAAACTACACGTTACAACAAGAGCATGGCAAGATTCACATTAGGACACGTGACAACAAGATGAACACATTAGGGACACGTACAACAAGAATGAACACATTAGGACACGTTTACAAGCAAGATGACACATTAGGACACTGTACAACAAGCATGAAACCACTTAGGACACGTACCATAAACAAGATGAAACACATTAGGACATCGTTACAAACAAGATGACACATTAGGACACGTACAACAGAGGATAGAACACATTAGGACACGTAACAACAAGCTATAGGAACACATTAGGACACACGTGACAACAAGATGAACACATTAGGACACGAGTTACAACAAAGATGAACACATTAGGACACTGAACTACAAACACTTCTACACACAAGATGAACCACATAGGACACAGTTGACAACAAGATGAACACATTAGGACACGTTACAACAAGAATGAACACATTAGGACACGTTACAACAAGGATGAACACATTAGGACACATGACAATAAGATGAACACATTAGGACACGTACAACAAGATTGACCACAAAGAGACAACCTGGACAATCCTAGGATGCAAATGCAACATTAGGACACGTGACCATCAAGATGAACACATTAGGACAACGTACCAACAAGATGAACACATTAGGACACGTACCAAAGATGAACACATTAGGACACTTACAACAAGATTAACACATTAGGACCACATGACAATAAGATGAACACATTAGGCCACGTACCAACAAGATGAACACATTAGGACACGTGACATAAGATGAACCATTAGGACACGTACAACATTAATGAACACAATTAGGACACGTACCAACAAGATGAACACATTAGGAGCACGCACCAACAAGATGAACACATTAGACACGTTACAACAAGATGAACACATTAGGACACGTACAATAAGATGAACACATTAGGACACGTGACAACAAGATGAACACATTAGGACACGTGACAAAAAGATGAACACATTAGGACACATACAACAAGATGAACACATTAGGACACGTGACAACAAGATGAACACATTAGGACACTTACAACAAGATGAACACATTAGGACACGTTACAACAAAGATGAACACATTAGGACACGTGACAACAAGATGAACACATTAGGACAACGTACAACAAGATGAACACATTAGGACACGTTACAACAAGATGAACACATTAGGACAACAAACAATAATGACACATTGGACACGGTTACAACAAGATGAACACATTAGGACACGTGACAACAAGATGAACACATTAGGACACGTCAACAAAGATGAACACATTAGGACACATGACAACAAGATGAACACATTAGGACACGTGACACACAAGATGAACACATTAGGACACGTACCAAACAAGATGAACACATTAGGACACGTGACAACAAGATGAACACATTAGGACACGTTACAACAAGATGAAACACATTAGGACACGTGACAACAAGATGAACACATTAGGACACTAAAACAAGAAACACATTAGACACGTTACAACAAGATGAACACATTAGGACACGTGACAACAAGATGAACACATTAGGACACGTTACAACAAGATGAAACACATTAGGACACGTTACAAACAAGATGAAAACATTAGGACACGTTACAACAAGATGAACACATTAGGACACGTGACAACAAGATGAACACATTAGGGACAGCATGACAACAAGATGAACACATTAGGACACGTTACAACAAGATGAACACATTAGGACACGTACCAACAAGAGAAACACATTAGACACAGACAAAGATGAACACATTAGGACACGTACCAAACAAGAACCGTTTAGAAAAAGTGAAGTGCCGTAATAATGGAACAAATGTCTAATTCTGATATGTAGTTCTTGGAAAGGCCCTCGAGTGACAGGTTCATTGTCTCCGCCTCCCTCTGTGATCTCTGAGATGGTTGACCTACATCCTGCTGCTCTGACGGTACTTCACTGAGCGGTCTTGTTCCTTTTCTCTTACTTTCTTTTCATGCTGTCTGTGGTTGAGGCACGCTCGTCGAGGTCAGCAGGCAAGGCCTCTTCATTAGCAATCATCGTCATGGTGACCTCTCCTTACCTCCTCACAAAGCTCATATAAGGGCAAGTCTGGCTTGGAGACGTCTGATAGGCTGCATCTCTCTAGTCTTCTTCCACTCGGTTTCACCTGCGATCCGACAGACCAACAGGAGGCAGCGAGCTCTGGCAAGCCTGTCTGGAAGTAGGGCAGGAGAGTTTAATTTGTGTGTGTTTGTGTGTGTATGTGTAGTGTGTGTGTGTGTGTGTGTGTGTGTGTGTGTGTGTGTGTGTGTGTGTGTGTGTGTGTGTGTGTGTGGTGTGTGTGTGTGTGTGTGTGTGTGTGTGTGTGTGTGTTGTGTGGGTGTGTGTGTGTGTGTGTGTGTGTGTGTTGTGTGTGGTGTGCATCATATTAATAGCCTTTGTCTTCGTAGGACATAGG
>NW_019943113.1:77282-81363 GCF_002910315.2 Salvelinus sp. IW2-2015
TGTTGTGGTCAGGGTGTGACACCAAGATGAACCACATTAGGACACGTTACAACAAGATGAACACAATAGGACACGTTACAAACAAGATTAACACATTAGGACACGTTGACAACAAGATGAACACATTAGGACACATGACAAAAGATGAACACATTAGGACACAATACAAACAAGATTGAACACATTAGGGACACGTTACAACAAGATGAACACATTAGGACACGTACAACAAGATGAACACATTAGGGACACGCTACAAACAAGATGAACACATTAGGACACGTGGACAACAAGATGAACACATTAGGACACTTACAACAAAGATGAACACATTAGGACACGTGACAACAAGATGAACACATTAGGACACGTTACAACAAGATGACACAACATTAGGACACGTGACAACAAGATGAACACATTTAGGACACGTTACAACAAAGATGAACACAATTAGGACACGTGACAACAAGATGAACACATTAGGACACGTTACAACAAGATGAACAACCATTAGGACACGTTACAACAAGATGAAACACATTAGGACACATACAAACAAGATGAAACACATTAGGACACGTACAAAACAAGATGAACACATTAGGACACGTTACAACAAGATGAACACATTAGGACACGTTACAACAAGATGAAACACATTTAGGACACGTACAACAAGATGAACACATTAGGACACGTTGACAAACAAGAATGAACACATTAGGACACGTTACAACAAGATGAACACATTAGGACACGTGACAAAACAAGATGAACACATTAGGACACGTACAACAAGATGAAACACATTAGGACACGTACAACAGATGAACAACATTAGAACACGTTACAACAAGATGAACACATTAGGACACGATGACAACAAGATGAACACATTTAGGACACGTACAACAAGATGAAACACATTAGGACACGTGACAATAAGATGAACACATTAGGAACGTTACAACAAGATGAACACAGGCATTAGGACACGTACCAACAAGATGAAAACACATTAGGACACGTACAACAAGATGAAGCAACATTAGGACACGTTACACACAAAAATGTTCTCATGAAAATCTTTAGTACACCAAGTGATTCAAGATCAAAGCCAGTGAACAGGAACATTCCACACACGAAATGTCCTTGTTTTACTGTCCTTGTGGGCACTTTTTGGAATTTTAGGTCCCTACAATGATAGAAGAACCAACTAATACACACACGCACATACGCACGCACACACACACACATACACGCACACACACACACAGGAGAGGAGTCGCACGTGTACATGATGAACTATAACAGTCTCTATATCTGAGGAAGGATTAATTGGTGTGTCCCCATTTCTGACTCTCAGCCCCCAAAGACAAATAGCACAGGGGTGCAGACAGGGGAGGTGAGGGTTAAAAGAGCGTGCATGCAGGGTGATGTTTTCCCTGTGAGCAGCAGTGAAGCAGAAAGACAGTATTGGGTCAGTTCCTGCCTTGCCGAGTTCCATTAGCTCCCATAGAGTGAGATGACCCCTGTGGGGTRTACTGTTACTGCGCTGAGCTGCGAGGCTGGGAGGCTGGGAGGCTGGGACGGGGCGTATCCCACTGACACCTGTCTGTACAGGACGACATCCTACACTGGCTGGCATATATGGGTGTCAATAGAATTCAATGAAATCCGTCTATTAAGGATAGTATGAATGACTTTAACCACACTGGGACCATATGTACCTGGAGCCTCCTGACACAGCCCAGCCACACCTGTCTGACTCATCTGCACTTCTGAGGAAGTACCAGGAAGTTCAAAGGTCAACTTTTTACTGAACGTTTCAACCCTAAGGCTTCTGAAACTACTGCTGCTGCTGTTTGGGGATCACTTTGGTAGCGCTACTCAGAGGATTTCCCCACTAAAGGAATGTCTTTTATCTCTGTGAATGTGGATGTACCCAACGACTCACCTGAAACCTAATCTCGTCTGCTGTGTGGAGAACATAGAAAAACACAAGAGGAAAGGAAAAGGAAAATAATCTAGAGGAGAAGGAAAGTACAACTGAAGGTCACTTACTCTGACTTGGTGTGTCGTTTTTTTAAAATAGCTCTTACTCACATACAACATCTCTGAATACAGTGTCACTTGACTGAATCAACTGTGGTAGATTTACCCGAGCACCAATATGTAGGGCATCTGGTTTAATGGCACACAGTTGTATTGCATGTATCTTTCATAAGGAAGCAGTAAAGTGTTATAACATCAGTTGACTGGAGGTAGGATTCCAACGGTCTCCCTGGACTCAGTGTCACTACTGCTACTGTCACTGTTTAAGCCACACGGCTTTCACGTGTTTACAATGTAACGTTTATAACAAGAGGACATTTGTGTAAATTGTAGCTAAGGAGATGCACTACAAAATTTGGAAATGTGGGGCTGGGAACTATTTCCTACCTCGTGTGAAAAACTCAATCTGAATTTTTCTGGCCATGTTGATATTTCATTAAATCCAACCTGTAATCAGGGGTAGACGTAACATAGTATTCCTAAATCCGGGACACTCCAATTAGTATCAGATGTTACGTTTTGTATGGTATGTATTAGTCTGTGGATGTCCATCATCCATTTCATGTTGATATGTTATGAATTACAATTTGTTGTGGCTAATGTTAGCTAGGTTGCTAACGGTAACATTAGCTAGCTTAGGGGTTAAGGTTAAAGGGTTAAGGGAAGGGTGAGCTAACATGCTAAGTAGTTGCAAAATAGCTAAAATGCTAAAGTTGTCCGTGATGAGATTCGAACATGAAATCTTTGGGTTGCCAGACATTCCCGTTATGCCTCCACCCATCCATCCATCCTGACCCAACCACTCTACTTTAGATTTTGTCTTAAGTAACCTTCTGTCTTATGTAACCATACCAAACATAACATATCATACTAATTTGGGTGATCCGGATTTCCGTTTACTATGTTACGTCCGGTCTATGAGACCAGGCTGTTAAATCATGCATAGCCTGCAGAAACATTATGGAGCAGAGTACTGTAGATGTCTGTTGAACTGTTATAGGTATCTGGCTAGTGATAACAGAAAACTGCTGCCCTAACCAGCATAATTAAGGAATGAGTCCGGTAAGCCCCATGTGTTTTAGATTGGCCCTGCCTTATACCCCAGGCACCCAGACGCTCTAAGACACACAGAGGACTGATGAATAGGCACAGGTACAGCACAGTGGGTGTGAGAGAGACAGTCAGTTAAATATGGGGTACTGAGACATGCAGTGTGACGTATTGTTTAGACAGAGAGAGTGTAGCTGTATGAGATGTGTCACGGCCCGGGTGTTGGAGTGGGACAGACAGACAGACACTGTGTCTCCAGGGCCTGGGGTTCTGCCACTGTGTCTCCAGGGCCTGGGGTTCTGCCACTGTGTCTCCAGGGCCGGGGGTTCTGCCACTGTGTCTCCAGGGCCTGGGGTTCTGCCACTGTGTCTCCAGGGCCGGGGATTCTGCCACTGTGTCTCCAGGGCCGGGGGTTCTGCCACTGTGTCTCCACTGTAGTGTTTATCCATCTGTCCCTCCAGTGTGTGTGACTGTGTGGTGTGTGACTGTGTGGTGTGTGGTGTGTGACTGTATGGTGTGTGACTGTGTGGTGTGTGGTGTGTGACTGTAATGTGTGTGACTGTAATGTGTGTGACTGTGTGGTGTGTGACTGTGTGACTGTGTTGACCAAGCTTAACTTTCCTGAATGATTGTTTGATGTGGCTTCAATATATCCACATAATTTCCTTCCACATGATGCCATTTATTTTGTGAACCAGGTCTTGGCTGATTTCTTTTGATTTTCCCATGATGTCAGCAAAGAGGCACTGAGTTTGAAGGTAGGCCTTGAAATCATCCCCAGGTACACCTCCAATTGACTCAAATGATGTCAATTAGCCTTCAGAAGATTCTAAAGCCATGACTTCATTTTCTGGAATTTTCCATGTTGTTTTAAAGGCTCAGTCAATTTAGTGTATGTAACTTATGCACCCACTGGAATTGTGATACAGTGAATTATAAGTGAATAATCTGTCTGTTGTAACGGTTGTCGTTG
>NW_019943113.1:81388-88626 GCF_002910315.2 Salvelinus sp. IW2-2015
CTGTCCTCGTCAGGAGTTACTACTTTATGCTCAGGACTCCTCATGAAGTGATCATACATGGTACTGCGCCTCGTATAGAGTACCAATACTAGCGGTACACTGCTCCTCTATGAGAGGAGAACATTTCGACTGACTGCTCCTCCTATGATTAACATATGGTACTGCTCCTCTAATGAGTACATAATGGTAGCTCCTCTAATGGAAGTAACATACTGATACTGCTCCTCCAATGACCTTACATAACTTTGGTACTGACACCTCTATGAGTACTTAAACTAGGGACTCGCCCTCTCTAATGAGTTATACAGTACTGGTTACTGCTCCCCTGATATAATAACTGTTAGGCTCCTCTATAGTACAATACTGGTACCTTGATCCTCGATATAACGCTGTAACTGCCTCCCTCTATGATACATACTGAGTATACCCTAGTTACTGTCCCTCTATAGAACGTCAACTATACGTGAGGAGCTACGCCTTCCCTCTATGAAGTAGATTCCACCCAAGTACTGCTACATTGCTCTCTCTATTAAAGTTACACTATTATATGGTACTGCTTCCTCATGATGCAGTTACATACTGGTACTGCTCCTTCTATGAGTTACATACTTAGGCTACTCCTCCTCTGTATGATGAGTTTAACATACTCTCATTTAACTTCTCGCGCTCCAGGGGTACTGCGCAGCTATAGATTACATACTAGTACTGCTCCTAGCTATGACGTTTACATACTGGTTAAGCTTGCTCCCTCTATGAGTATACCACATACGGGGCTATGCCTCCTCTAGGAAAGAGTAAAGTACACAGTATGTTCATAACTCATACTAGGTACTGGCCACGGTCTAGCAGAGTGACAACTCAGGTACTGATCCTCTCTATTGAATTACAAGTACTGGACTAGGCTCCTCTATGTGAGCATTACAAGTACCAGTATCGTTAACTTCAGTAGAGACAGCAGGAAGTACCAGTATGACTACATAGGAGGGAGTATTAAGCACTACTCCCTCAGTACCAAGTAGTACACTGAGAACTGCTACTCTATGAGTTACACTGTGTTGGTTTATGTAACTGCATAGAAGGCATGCTTCACTGCGCGCTATAGGATACGTACTACGTGTTACCTAGTATGTACTGTAAACTCAATAGCAAGGCCCTCTAGATGGATAACGGACGGTCAGACTGCTCCTCGATAGTACTCTACTGCTCCTCATGAGTACATATTACGGCTCACGCATGCGAAGGAGGACAGACGGGACGTCCGGAAAGACAGAACGTGAGCCCGGAGAGACAGACGGACGCGACCCCGAGAGGAAGACGACGCCCGCGAGAGCGAGGAACGGCGCCGCTGAAGACGGGCCCGCGATGAAGAGGACGGCCCGCCGATGCGATACGATATTTGTAACTCATAGAGAGCATACCAGATGTAGACCAATAGACGGGGCTCGCCTAGAAGCGACAGACGGGACGCCTCCGAAGAGAACAAGCGAGTTACCGAAGTAATGCGTAACTCACTAGCGATAGAAGGAAGTGACAAGAACAGTGTACCCAGGATGAATGTACTCATAGAGGAGCAGTGTACCAGTATGGAACTCATAGAGGAGCAGTACCAGTATGTAAACATAAGAGAGCAGTACCAGTATTAACTCTAGAGGAGCAGTACCAAGTATGTAACTCATAGAGGAGCAAGTACAGTATGTAACTCATAGAGGAGCAGTACCAGTATGTAAACTCATAGAGGAGCAGTACCAGTATATGTACTCATAGAGGAGCAGTACCAGTATGTAACTCATAGGAGCAGTACCAGTATGTAACTCTAAGGAGAGTACCAGTAGTACTTCATAGAGGAGCAGTACCAGTATGTAAACTTCATAGAGGAGCAGTACCAGTATGTAACTCATAGAGGAGCAGTACCAGTATGTACTCATAGAGGAGCATACCAGTATGTAACTCATAGAGAGCAGTACCAGTATGTACTCATAGAGCAGTACCAGTATGTAACTCATTAGAGGAGCAGACCAGTATTGTAAACTCATAGAGGAGCAGTACCAGTATGTAACTCATAGAGGAAGCAGTACCACTATGTAACTCATAGAGGAGCAGTACCAGTATTATCTCATAGAGGAGCAGTACCCAGTATGTAACTCATAGAGGAGGCAGTACCAGTATGTAACTCCATAGCAGGAGCAGTACCAGTTATGTAACTCATAGAGAGCAGTACCAGTATGTAACTCATAGAGGAGCAGTACCAGTATGTAACTCATAGGAGCAGTACCAGTATGTAACCATAGAGAGCAAGTACCAGTAGTTAAACTCATAGAGGAGCAGTACCAGTATGTAACTCATAGAGGAGCAGTACCAGTATGTAACTCATAGAGAGCAGTACCAGTATGTAACTCATAGAGGAGCAGTACCAGTATGTAACTCATAGAGGAGCAGTACCAGTATGAACTCATAGAGGAGCAGTACCAGTATGTAACTCATAGAGGAGCAGACCAGTAGTAATCATAGAGGAGCAGTACCAGTATGTAAACTCATAGAGGAGCAGTACCAGTATGTAACTCATAGAGGAGCAGTACCAGTATGAACTCATAGAGAACAGTACAGTATGTACTCATAGAGGAGCAGTACCAGTATGTAATCCATATAGGAGCAGTACCAGTATGGTAACTCATAGAGGAGCAGTACCAGTATGTAACTCATAGAGGAGCAGTACCAGTATGTAATTCATAGGCAGCAGTACCAGTAGGTAACTCATAGAGGAGCAGTACCAGTATGTAACTCATAGAGGAGCAGTACCAGGATGTAACTCATAGAGGAGCAGTACCAGTATGTAACTCATAGAGGAGCAGTACAGTATGTAACTCATAGATGAGCGCAGTACAGTATGTACGCATAGGAGCAAGTAGCCCAGTATGTAACTCATAGAGGAGCAGTACCAGTATGTAACTCATAGAGGAGCAGTACCAGTATGTAACTCATTAGAGGAGCAGTACCAGTATGTAACTCATAGAGGAGCAGTACCAGTATGTAACTCATAGAGGAGCAGTACCAGTATGTAACTCATAGAGGACCATACCAGTATGTATCTAAGAGGAGCAGTACCAGTATGTAACTCATATAGACGCAGTACAGTAGTAACTCATAGAGGAGCATACCAGTATGTAACTCATAGAGGAGCAGTACCAGTATGTAACTCATAGAGGAGCAGTACCAGTATGAACTCATAGAGGAGCAGTACAGTATGTTAACTCATAGAGGAGCAGTACCAGTAGTAAACTCATAGAGAGCAGTACCAGTATGTAACTCATAGAGAAGCCAGTACCACATGTAACTCATAGAGGAACATACCAGTATGTAACTCATAGAGGAGCAGTACCCAGTATGTAACTCAAGAGGACAGTCCAGTATGTAACCATAGAGGAGCAGTACCATATGTAACTCATAGAGGAAGCCCGAGTACTCATATAACCAGAGAGGAGCAGTACCAGTATGTAACTCATAGAGGAGCAGTATGACCAGTATGTAACTCATAGAGGAAGCAGTAACCAGTTTGAACTCATAGAGGAGCAGCATCCTGACTAGAGCATGATAACGAGATCAGGAAGTTGCCAGTACACATCAGAGTAAGTCTGACACACACACCACACAGTCACACAGTCACACAGTCACCACAGCCACACAGTCACACAGTCACACAGTCACACATCACACAGTCACACAGATCACACACCACACGTCACACACCCACCAGTCACACAGTCGCCACAGTCCACACAGTCACACAAGTCACACAGTATCACACACCACACAGTCAACATAGTCACACACCACACATCACATAGTCACACCGTTACACACCAGTACAGTCACACATTAACAGCAGTCACACACCACAAACACACAAGTCACCACACCACACAGTCACACACAACACAGTCACACACACACATCACACATCAACACACCACACAGTCACACACCATACAGTCACCACAGTCACACACCACACAGTCACACACCACACAGACACACACCATACAGGTCACACCAGTCACACACCACACAGTCACACACCACCAGTCAGTCAACAGCACACACCATACATCACACAGTCACACACACCACACAGTCACACACAGTCACACAGTCCACACACAACACAGTCACACAGTCACACAGTCACACACACAGTACAGTCACACCACCAGTTACAGTCACACACACCAGTCACACAGTCACACAGTAACACACACCTACAGTCACACACCACACAGTCACACACACACAGTCACACACACACCACACACACTTCACACCACCACACACCACAGCACACACCACACAGTCACACACCCACACAGTCACCACACCATAACAGTCACCACACCAACCACACCACACAGTCACACCACCATACAGTCACGACACCCACAGTCAAACACCATAAATGGGTCTTCCAAATGGAGAATGACCCCAAGCATACTTCCAAAGTTGTGGCAAAATGGCTTAAGGACAACAAAGTCAAGGTATTGGAGTGGCCATCACAAAGCCCTGACCTCAAGCTTATGGAAAATGTGTGGGCAGAACTGAAAAAGTGTGTGTGAACAAGGATCCTACAAACCTGACTCAGTTACACCAGCTCTGTCAGGAGGAATGGGCCAAAATTCACCCGACTTATTGTGGGAAGCTTGTGGAAGGCTACCCAAAACGTTTGACACAAGTTAAAGAATTTAAAGGCAATGCTACCAAATACTAATTGAGGGTATGTAAACTTCTGACCCACTGGGAATGTGATGAAAGAAACAAAAGCTGAAATAACTCATTCTCTCTACTATTATTCTGACATTTCACATTCTTAAAATAAAGTGGGGATCCTAACTGACCTAAAACAGGGATTTCTTACTAGGATTATATGTCAGGAAATGTGAAAAACTGAGTTTAAATGTATTTAGCTAAGGTGTATGTAAACTTCCGACTTCAACTATATGTAAACACAGTGAGGATTGTTAGTCAGAATTTACTGTTTGTGATGAGGTTAGTCAGAGTTGACTCTAAGTGCTCAATCTGGGTGGCAGTATACACAATGGATGTCATCCTCGTAAACCATCCTTGTACTCATTTTTCTTGTGCGTACAGTAAGGATGTAACTGTATATAGATACACAGTAAGAAGAAGAATGCTTCCTCTGGGGCCACACAGAGATGAAGGAATCCTGGGGTTTGAATAGTGTACTTTGTAGACAACACACAATGGGGAGATCATTATCAAGGCCTGATCTGGTGGAAAGAGTAGGTTTGCTGTTCGCTGCCTTAACCTCCCAGGAAGCATTGAGTCAACTGGGGCTGAAAGACAACAGTCTTAGTGGGCTGTACCCTGGTTAGGTTTGTAGTGATTGGTTGATTTCTCTTTTTTTCATCCTATGACGTTACCATTGGACCATACTCTTCACCCAGAATCAAACATTGCACATGCTCGGGCCAGTCTTTCACAATACACAATTTTTTATCATACAGTACTTTCCCAAATTATTGATTTTCAAATATGTTTAGTTTGATATTTTCCCCGAAAAGTCTGTCCAGGGTCAGCGTCAAGTTCCTGTACCATATTACCAAACTTAAACCTAAAAATTACGATGTCACCGACAGTGCAGGAAAGTAGTTTTTAGCCATGTAGCGGTGTAGCTAACTAATGGTCTAGTTAACTAATGGTGTAGTTAACTAATGGTGTAGTTAAATAATGGTGTAGCTAACGAATGGTGTAGTTAATGAATGGTGTAGCTAACTACTGGTGTAGCTAACTACTGGTCTAGTTAATGACTGGTGTAGCTAACTACTGGTGTAGATACCTACTGGTGTAGGTAACTACTGGTGTAGGTAACTGCTGGTGTAGGTAACTACTGATGTAGGTAACTACTGGTGTAGGTAGCTGCTGGTGTAGGTAACTACTGGTGTAGGTAACTACTGGTGTAGGTAACTACTGGTGTAGGTAACTACCTACACCAGTATTAACCTACATCCAGTAGTTAACCTACACAGCAGTTACCTACACCAGTAGTTACCTACACAGCAGTTACCTACACCAGTAGTTATCTACACCAGTAGTTACCTTACACCAGTAGTTACCTACACCAGTAGTTACCTCACCAGTAGTTACCTACACCAGCAGCTTACTACACCAGCAGTTACCTACACCAGCAGTTACCTACACCAGCAGTTACCTACACCAGCAGTTACCTTACACCAGTAGTTACCTACACCAGTAGTTACCTACACCAGTAGTTACCTACATCAGTAGTTACCTACACAGTAGTTACCTACACCAGTAGTTACCTACACCAGTAGTTACCTACACCAGCAGTTACCTACACCAGTAGTTACCTACACCAGCAGTTACCTACACCAGCAGTTACCTACACCAGTAGTTACCTACACCAGTAGTTACCTACACCAGTAGTTACCTACACCAGCAGCTACCTACACCAGCAGTTACCTACACCAGCAGTTACCTACACCAGCAGTTACCTACACCAGGCAGTTACCTACACCAGTAGTTACCTACACAGTAGTTACCTACACCAGTAGTTACCTACACCAGCAGTTACCTACACCAGTAGTTACCTACACCAGTAGTTACCTACACCAGTAGGTATCTACACCAGTAGTTACCTACACCAGGTTATCTACACCAGTAGTTACCTACACCAGTAGTTATCTACACCAGTAGTTACCTACACCAGTAGTTACCAACACCAGTAGTTACCTACACCAGTAGTTACCTACACCAGCAGTTACCTACACCAGTAGTTACCTACACCAGCAGTTATCTACACCAGTAGTTACCTACACCAGCAGTTACCTATACACCAGCAGTTACCTACACCAGTAGTTACCTACACCAAGTATTTACCTACACCAGTAGTTACCTACATCAGTAGTTATCTACACCAGCAGCTACCTACACCAGCAGTTACCTACACCAGTAGTTACCTACACCAGTAGTTACCTACACCAGTAGTTACCTACAACCAGCAGTTACCTACACCAGTAGTTACCTACACCAGTAGTTACCTACACCAGTAGTTACCTACATCAGTAGTTACCTACACCAGTAGTTATCTACACCAGTAGTTACCTACACCAGCAGTTACCTACACTGCAAGTAGTTATCTACATCAGTAGTTACCGTACACCAGTAAGTTATCTACATCAGTAGTTTAATCTCTCTCAACAACCCGGAAC
>NW_019943113.1:90500-94721 GCF_002910315.2 Salvelinus sp. IW2-2015
TACACCTAGCAGTACCTCAAGCAGTTACCTACACCAGCAGTTATCCTACCAGTAGTTACTACACCAGCAGTTACCTACACTAGCCCAGTTTCTACACCAGTAGTTACCTACAACCAGTAGTTACCTACACCAGTAGTTACCTACACCAGTAGTTACCTACACCAGCAGTTACCTCACCAGTAGTTACCATACACCAGTCGGTTACCTACACCAGTATTACTACACCAGTAGTTACCTACACCAGTAGTTACCTACACCAGTAGTTACCTAACCAGTAGTTATCTACACCAGTGTTATCCTACACCAGTGTAGGTAACTACTGGTGTAGGTAACTACTGATGTAGGTAACTACTGGTGTAGGTAACTACTGGTGTAGGTAACTACTGGTGTAGGTAACTGCTGGTTCTTTCTCTCTCACAGTCAGGAAACATCTTGTAAGTACTGTATGTTTCTCTTCAGAATATACATTTGACCTAGAGAACTAGCAGGGGTCAGTTTGTTCCCTAGACTTTCTACAGACCTACTTATCCACCCCTCCAACCACATCCTTAACTGTGTAACCTTTTCATCCTAAACAAATATACACAAGCATACCTCAACATCCTAAACAAGACTACACCCCAGAAAAACATTCCCTGCTCGCCCCCATCCATTCACACCAGCACTCACTTCCAGGATCCTCATCTAACTATCTCTCTCCAGTCCAGTTAGAATTGCAATGGTCTGAGGGAAATGAGGATATCTCCACTTGGCCATCAATCAACCACTCAATAAGATTTAATGAGGATTTAATAGTATTTTTCTGGTCTGGCTCCCCTCCGTATGCCCTTATATCTGCAATCATCATAGCAAGTTGCTGAAGGTGGACATCTTTTTCTGTTTTCTTAACAAGACAAAGGAGCTGATTGTGGACTACAGGAAAAATCGGGCCCCCATTAACATCGACGGTGCTGTAGTGGAGCGAGTCGACAGTTTCATGTTCCTTGTTGTCCACATCACCAACAAACTATCATGTTTCAAACATACCAAGACAGTCGTGAAGAGGGCACGACAAAACCTTTTCCCCCTCAGGAGGCTGAATAGATTTGGCATGGTTCCCCAGATCCTCAAATGGTTCTACAGCTGCACCATCGAGAGCATCCTGACTGATTGCATCACCGCCTAGTATGGTAACTGCTCGCCATCTGACCGTAAGGCGCTACAGAGGGTAATGCGTACGGCCCAGTACATCACCGGGGCCAAGCTTCCTGCCGTCCAGGACCTAGGAAAAGCCCATAAAATTGTCGGAGACTCCAGTCACCCAAGTTATAGACTGTTTTCTTTGCTATCGCACGGCAAGCGGTACCGGAGCGCCAAGTCTAGGACCAAAAGGCTCCTTAACAGCTTCTACCCCCAAGCCATTAGACTGCTGAACACTTCATAAAAATCACCACCAGACAATTTACATTGACACCCCCCTCCTCTTGTGCACTGCTGCTACTCGCTGTTTGTTTGTTACTTATGCATAGTCACTTCGCCCCCACCTACATGTACAGATTACCTCAACTAGCCTGTACCCCTGCACACTGACTCGGTACCGGTACCCCCTGTATATAACCTCCACACTGACTCGGTACCGGTGCCCCCTGTATATAACCTCCACACTGACTCGGTACCGGTAACGTCCCTGTATATAACCTCCACACTGACTCGGTACCGGTACCCTGTATATAACCTCCACACTGACTCGGTACCTGGTACCCCTGTATATAACCTCCACACTGACTCGGTACCGGTCGCCCTGTATTATAACCTCCACACTGACTCGGTACCGTACCGCCGAGACTCACTTGGATCGTACCGTGTACCCATGTAGTTTCGGACTGCAAGACTCGTCACCGGTGGCAAATAGAATACACATGTTTTGTATACATCACCCTGGTCTTTGAAGTTGTCTTTCATCTTTCCATGTTCATTTGGCCAGGTGCCAAGCCTATAGTTCTCCAGTCACAATAAAGAGTATTTGTTCTAGCCCTCATCTAGCCTGATGTGTTTTTAATAACAGTCTGTGGATCCCGTCGTTTTATATTACCTTCCACTAATGACTCGCGGTATCTCCTCTTATCAAGGGTACACACAGGCCTGTTGTACGACTTAAACTGTAGGATGGAGAGAGTTTTAAGACGTGTGTCACAGATTTACGGGTACCCGCACAAATACCTGTATAATAACCGTCCACACTGCGAATATCGCGAGTAGCTCTGGTAACCTCTCTTGGATGTGTAAACTTAACATGTGTTTGTGTGTGAACCGTAGTCACCTGGGTAATAGAATGGCACACTTTCTCTGTCTGCTAGCAACTACATAGACAAAGTGTTGGAATAAATGATCAAGAGTGACCTTGGATTTCTTCTCTCACTGTCTCTGGAAAAAGTTTTTTTTTTACCGTCAGTAACCGTTTCTGAATTAAATATGGTGCCTTGTTTTTCTCCTGTATAATTCCAACACCCTAGGACGTATCTCACGTTAGTCCGAAACTCATGTGAGTTTTTAAGCTTTTTAAAAGAAAAAAGGTAAAATAGTGATGCTATCGTACATGAAGTGGCCTAAAATAATATGTATCACACAACGGTACCATCAACACTTGGATCTGTCCATTTGCAAACCATCAAGGTCTTGCTCTGTTGACACCTCCTGACTTTTTATTGGAGGATAGATGGTCAGTACATTTCTATTGAGCCTTTTGTCTATAGCCTCTATGGTATCTAAAAGATAGCGCTTGCAGCACGCATACGTGATCCTAAAGTATCAGGTAGCTCCGAGCTTCAACTTTGACTTTATAACTGCGGTTGTGCCCATTGATCAGCATGCCGTGGAATTCTAGGAAGTTTTGGAAGGTCTTGTTTTGCGATAGTCATATTATTATTGCACACATTGAACCTCCTGGTGATACTCCTGCCTCGGGGAGAGGGAGACTCACTACGCATAGGGGTCAACCGAAGTTTGCAGGTATGGTTTGATCGCTCCGGGTTTGATATAACGTCCACACTGACTTCGGTACCTGGGTGGGCGCCACTGCAGCACTCTCTATCTGGTTTCCTGCGTCATGTGTGAGGACTGAGGTTAGAGACACTGGAGTGATATAATGAACATCACAGACTTTAAGGTCTTACAACACAGCTCATCTCTTCACCTTCAGCAGGTAATTTAGGTTCTTCAACAAATGTTTCAAACCCAACGCAGTAGAGCGGCCTTATAGAAAGAAATATCCACCATATTATTGACAACGTAAAACCCTCGCCATGTGATTTTTCATGGTCTAACCCAATATACATTTATTTATTTTTTTTATATATTTTTTTAGGCTTTTTCACTAGACAAGTCCAGTAAAGAATAGAATTATTACTTACAATGACGGCTACCCGGCAGAACCGGACGACGCTGGGCCCAATTGTAACCTTTTATTTAACTAGGCAAGTTCAGTAGAACCAATTATTACTTACAATGATGGCCTACCCGGCCAAAACCACAGGACGAACTCGCTGGGCCAATTGTAAATTCAAATTTTTAACATCTTAAATTTCCCTCCTTTGAATAAATAAAAAAAACAGACAACAAGGCTTCATATCCAAGTAGTGCAAGAGGTGGGGCCAGGTGCTGGGTGTAACTTTGAGGTAGGAAGGAAATGTTCATGTGTGGTCTGGAAACTAAAATAAACTGGGCAATAACTAGACAAATTTTTTGTCAGGATGTAAATGGTGGCTTTTTTTGTTATGCTCTTCTCTGAGAGATCTGTATCTTGTTAATTGGTTTGGATATATTCAATAGTAGGGTGTATGATTTCACAACCCACGGTTTCGGTGAACGTATTGTTGTTTTGGGGGTGCACAGCTAGTTTTGGTATAAGCGAAAACTCTTCCGAACGTTGAAGGAAAATATGAATCACATGCATTTTGTTAATGTCTTATCCTCTTTGGCAAAATTAAATGAATGATCTAGTAATTCGAATTACATGTTAGTTGATTTCCTACTAAATTGCAATACATTTAGTTGATTTTCCTACTATGTTCATACGTACAATTTTGCTTCTTCTGGGAAGCCAAAATGGTTTCCCACACTGGAGATTTAAATGATGAAATGGAGGACTGGTTTATATCTGCCCCACCACTCCCATCATCAGACAGAACTACTTCCCGGCTGGCGCCTCACAAAAGGATAGTTTGAAATGGGCCATTAAGATTG
>NW_019943113.1:99437-112046 GCF_002910315.2 Salvelinus sp. IW2-2015
CACTGTTGGTTAAGGGCTTGTAAGTCAGCATTTCACAGTAAAGTCTACACTTGTTGTATTCGGTGCATGTGACAAATAACGTTTGATTTGATTTGAACAGTACCACACCTCAACAGTGCCATCACTTCAGACAGTATTGCTAGGACATTAGGTGTGGTTTTAAGTTTAGAGTTACCAGAATGCCAAGAGAGTGCAAAGCTGTCATCAAGGCAAATGGTGGCTATTTGAAGAATCTCAAATATAAAATATATTTTTTKATTTGTTTAACACTTTTTTGGTTACTACATGATTCCATGTGTGTTATTTCATAGTTTTGATGTCTTCACTATTATTGTACAATGTAGAAAATAGTAAAAAATAACCCTTGAATGAGTAGGTGTTCTAAAACTTTTGACCTGTAGTGTATGTAGACAAAAACTCTGTCATCACGGCTGTGAATATCAGCTTTGCGGTATTATCTATGTGGACTCTGGGCAGAGGCTCCAGTATATAACGATTTGTTTTGAGGATCCTGAAAGCAGCAGCTTTGATTTAACCTGTAAAGTGACACTCAGGGAACACCTGTACGTTTCAGCTGGTTAGGGAGAGGAAGTCGAGGCACTTATTGGACTGGTTTATGTTACATAACCTCTGATAGTGTGTGTTTTAGAGATGGAGAGAGACCATCCTTTGGGATCCCTCGTAGTCCAGTATCGTTTCCCTCCGTTATCACGGTTCAGGGTTGTTGTTTGGGTCTGGCTGGACGTGGTTCCGGAGATGGCTAAACAGGCCGATCCGTGACCCGCAGATCTGGTCTCAGTGGAGTCAGGATGGTTAGATCTTGTCTCAGTGGGGTCAGGATGGTCAGATCTGGTCTCAGTGGGGTCAGGATGGTCAGATCTGGTCTCAGTGGGGTCAGGATGGTCAGATCTGGTCTCAGTGGGGTCGGGGATGGTCAGATCTGGTCTCAGTGGGGTCAGGATGGTCAGATCTGGTCTCAGTGGGGTCAGGATGGTCAGATCTGGTCTCAGTGGGGTCAGGGATGGTCAGATCTGGTCTCAGTGGGGTCAGGATGGTTATTCCTACTGCCAGGACTTGTTGTTACTGACACCGGTGTCTGGTCTTTGTAGTTTGGACTTTTCCCGGCTGTTACTTCTCTTCTTTCAGCCACAAAGATTTGAGTTCCGTTGAGGATTTTGGACCTCCATGAAGATCTGTTAAGGGCATGGACTTCCCAGTTATGTGGATTCACATGACATTACTTGAGGTTGTACCGGAAATGCTTTTTCTGTCTTCCTGGGGCACGGTATCCATCCCTGAGCTGTGAGTAGAAGATCTGTTTTCCTCACGAGGTGACCTGCCCATCTGAGTCGATGTCTCATTACGATGGCTTCTATACCGGAGGAGTCGATGTCTCATTACGATGGCTTCTATACCGGAGGAGTTGATGTCTCATTACGATGGCTTCTATACCGGAGGAGTTGATGTCTCATACGAAGGCTCTTATACCGGAGAGTTTGATTCTCATTACGATAGGCTTCTATACGAGAGTTTCATTTCATTACGAAGCTTTCTATTACCGAGGAGTGATTCTCATTAACGAAGGACGTTCTATACCGGAGAGTTTATGTCTCATTACGAAGTTGCTATACCGGAGTAGTGATTCTTCATACGATAGCTTCTATACCGAGAGTTGATTCTCATTACGAGCGGTTCGTATACCGGAAGATTGAGTCTCATTACGAAGGCTTCTATAGCGCGAGGGTTCTTAGAGTTCTATACGGTCTATTTCATGACGAGGCTTCCTATACCGAGAGTTGATGTCTCATTACGATGGCCTATACCGAGGAGTTATGTCTCATTACGAGGTTCTATACCGGAGAGTTGATGTCTCATTACGAAGGCTTCGTATTACCGAGAGTTGATGTCTCATTAACCGATGGCTTCTATACCTGAGGAGTTTATGTGTTCTCATTACGATGGCTTCATACCGGAGGATTGATGTCTCATTACGAAGGCTTCTATACCGGAGAGTTGATGTCTCATACGAAGCTCTATTACCGAGATTGATGTCCATACGAAGGCTCTATTACCGAGGAGTTGATTCTGCTCATACCGATGCTTCTATACCGGAGAGATTGAGTCTCATACGAAGCTTCGTTATACCGAGAAGTTGAGTCTCATTACGAAAGGCTTCTAGACCGAGAGTTGAATGGGCTCATTACGAAAGAAGCCTCCTAACCGGAGGAGTTATCTCTCAAACGAGGCTGTCTATACCGGAGAGATGTCTCATACGGATGCCTCATACCGGAGAGTGATGTCTCATTACGAACTTCTATTAACGGAGGATGAGTCTCATTACGCATGCTTCTATACCGGAGGAGTTGATGTCTCATTACGAAGGCTTCTATACCGGAGGAGTTGGATCTCTCCAGGACACCAATGTTGGTTTCTCTGTCTTCCCAGTTGATGCTAAGTATTTTCCKGRGGCAGCGTTTGTGGAACCTTTCAAGGGGTTTAATGTGTTTTCGATATGCAGTCCAGGTTTCCACACCATATAGCAGGGTAGGGATGATCATGGAGGTGTACACGTCCACTTTGGTCCTGGTGGTAATGTCGTGATCCTGGACGACCCTGTTTCTGAGTTTACCAAAGGCAGCACTAGCTAGTGTAGAAATATTGCAGCAAAGGTGGCTACTGTACCTACTGTAGGTGTGGGAAACTGGGATCGTTGTTTAGCTATTGCGTTGTTGGCAGTGATCTTGGTGGGTGGCAGGTGTGCTCCCGGAGCTTGCTGGGTTGAGTATATTTGTTTTGCTGGTGTTGAGTGTTGGACCCATCCTGATGCTTCTTTAAATATGTTAACGATGGCCTGGAGGTCAGCTCCTGAGCAGAATTTCACAGACGTGGCTGTGGTTCTTGACTTGGCTTTAAAACGGATACTATTAAATATGTTCCCAGCTGTCCTGTAGGTGATGTTTATGCCTATGGACAGTCTGCTCTCTGTCAGGTGACCCATTCCAGCCAGCAAGACGGAGAAGAGGGTTGTTGCGATGACGCAGCCTTGCTTTACTTCGGTCCTTATCTCGATTGACTCTGTGGTTTCACTACCAAAGAGAATGACACACCGTCATGCAGGAAGTGGAGGATGTTAACACATTGTGTAGGGCAGCCACATCAGGAGGATTCTCCACAGGGCCTCATGGTTAACAGAGGTCAAAGGTCATGTATAGCGGTAGTCTATCATGTCTGAAGACACACACACACACACACACACACACACACACACACACACACACACACACGCAATCCCTAAGCAGGTTTCAACAGTGTGAATGTGATAAATCACTTCAGAAGAGCTGTAGTGCTATTCAGTTCTCTATTCACACACATTCACATTACACAGTAACTGTTCTGCTCTAGTGAATATCTATTAAATTAATGAGGTCGTATTTACTATAGTTACCATTGTTTGAAATTCACCTTTTGACCTCTGATCCCTGAGATGTGTGAGCCGAAAATAGTATATTACTATATAATACAGTGGTTATTATATGATATGATATTATGTTATATTATACTGTATTATTCATCGGTTATTGATATATGATTTTATATTATACTGTATAATACAGTGGTTATCATATGATGTTATGTTATATTATACAACGGGTATGATGTTATGTTATATTATACTGTATATTATATTATGTATATTACAGCGGTAGATGTTATTTTTTATATTATACGTATATTATTATGTATGTTATAATTATACATGCGGGTATACGTTATATCTTATTACCTGTATATTATATTATTATATTATACAGCGGTCATGATTTATGTGTATATTATACGTGTATAATTATATATGTATATATTATACAGCCGGTATACGTTATATTATACTGTAATTATATATGTTATATATACGCGGTATGACGTTATAGATTATACGTGATAATACCCGGTATATATTATGTTTAATTATACACGGGTATGACGTTTATAACTGTATAAACAGCGTTATCTATATTAGTATAAAATTTTAATACACGGTATGACGTAACGATACTGTATAGTATATTATGTTTATATTATACAGCGGGTATGACGTATATTATACTGTAAATACAGCGGTTATATATTAGTTAATATACAGCGTATTACGTTACTATAACTTATATTATATTATGTATTATTAGACAGCGGGTTGTATGACTTATATTATACTGTTATATTATATTTGTATATATACAGCGGGTCTATGACGTATATTATTAGCCTGTAATAATTTGATGTTATATTATTACAGCGGGTATACGTTACTATTTCATACTGTATAATACAGCAGGTTATTATATTATTTATATTATACAGCGGGTTATGACGTTATAATTGGGTATACTGTATATACAGCGTTATGATATAGTTATATTATACAGCGGTTATGACGTTTATAATATTACCTGTATAATACAGCGGTATCTACTATTATGTTATATTATACAGCGGTATTACGTTATATTATACTTATATTATATTAGTTTTATATTTATACAGCGGGTAGGACTTATATTATACTTAATAATACAGCGGTTATTATATATTTATATTATACACGGGTATGACGTTATATTGATACTTATATTATATTATTTATAATAACAGTCGGCTAATGACGTTATATAACTTGTAATTATATTAGTTATATTATTACAGCGGTTATGACTAATTATACTGTATTTAATACAGCGTTATCTAATTATGTTATATTATACGATAATACCGCGGGCGTGGGGAGTCTGGGTCGCTGGTAAGGTGGGAGTGGGAGGTGGTGCGTAGTTTAGCTAGTGTTACCCCTCAGTGGATTAGCTACTGTAGGTTGTGGGCCGTTCCCTTGGGCCGTCACTCAGCAGGATCCAACCCGTCCCAGGGTTGGCTTGTCCATCTCCGGCGTGAGCCTTTAAGAAGGCTTGAGAGACAGCTGTTAGAACCTGCGCGATCACCCTCCATTCTGTATCTTCTCTCCTGACTCTGTTTGCATCATTCAGCCTGGCTCCTCTCTCTCTTCCTCTCTCTTCTTTGGACATATATTTGTGATTACACATGGAGGAAGGAGGTAGATGCTAATTCGTGGCTTAATAATTGAACATTAGTGTTTGCTGTCATGCTATCGTAGATGTGTTGAAATGAAGAATTCGAGCAAAACAATTGTAGGAAAAAAAAAAACAGTAACGGTAAATCTAACGGATTTTTTTTCCCTCGATCTGATTATATTGTTAACTAAATGAAGTAAATGATGTTGTAATGAGGAGTATTAGGCTAGTAAGGTTATGTGAAAGAAAAGTGGGGGGGGGCGAATTCTGCGTAGCTCCCAAAGCCTAAGCAAGAAAAGAGGAACAAGAAAACAGATAACAGCACTGTGCTCACTTTAATTACATGTTTAAAACGGTTGTTAGCTTTCTTTCGTAATACTTGCTCAACCTAACATTAAGAAAAGGAACCAATAAAATGATATTGGGTAAGCGACATTGAACAAGAACATCACATGTTATGTTTCTAAAAATGTTGCAGGCCAAAACTGTTTCTGCAGGTGTCCTGAAGTCTTTAAGCAGTTACATTATATTCAATAGAATGTTTTCAAAAATCAAAACAGAAAAATGGTCTCTACAAACCAAGCAACAAAGAGTATGTTTGATAAGGTAAGAATGGTGTCCTTCATAAAAATTTCAAAAGTGTTATCCACTAGATGCCTTCAGTTCTTTTTTCATTGCTGTTTTCGTGTTGGATAGGTTTGATGAGATGGAGTCTGAACTGTAGAATTTGACTAGCTGGTGAACTCTTCCAAGGAGAATGAAAGCAAAGGAAATGTTGGCTACTGTGTAGCCATACTTTTGCCAGCGATTGACATAAAGTCTGAAAGCAGAAGTTATTTCAGGATTGACATAAAGTCAGAATGCAATATTTCAGGATTGACATAAAGTCAAAAGCAAGTATTTCAGGGATTGGACATAAAAGTCTGAAAGCAAGGTATTTCAGGGATTGACATAAAGTCAGAATGCAAGTATTTCAGGGATTGACATAAAGTCAGAAAGCAAGTATTTCAGGGATTGACATAAAGTCTGAAAGCAAGTATTTCAGGGATTGACATATAGTCTGTAACGGTCGTTCTCCTCCTCTTCGTCTGGAGAGGAGGAGTAGGGATTGGACCAAAGTGCAGCGTGATAGTTTGACATAATGATTTATTTAAACAAAGACGAAACACGAAGAACACTTGAGAAATTACAAAATAATAAACAAAGTCAACAGACCTGAACAAACGAACTTACAATATACGAAGAACGCACGAACAGGAACAGACTACATACACGAACGAAAACGAAACAGTCCAGTGTGGTGSGACATACACAGACACGGAAGACAACCACCCACAAACAAACAGTGAGAACACCCTACCTTAATATGGTTCTCAATCAGAGGAAACGTCRAACACCTGCCTCTAATTGAGAACCATATCAGGCAACACATTAACCCCAACATAGAAACACAAAACATAGACTACCCACCCAGCTCACGTCCTGACCAACTAAACAAAGTTAAACAAAGGAAAAATAAGGTCAGGAACGTGACATAGTCTGAAAGCAAGTATTTCAGGGATTGACATAAAGTCAGAAAGCAAGTATTTCAGGGATTGACATATAGTCTGAAAGGTACTTGGCCATTGGGCAAATCAGGAGTATTAGTTGGTTGCCCGAAGATTATGATCACTTGACCAAAAAATGTAAATGAGCTATTTACACGCAGAATGCCTTACCGTGTATTGTCTGCCTTTCACCTACACATAGGGGAGGAATCAGAAACATCAGTACTGTTTTTATTTTGGTTATCAGCAAAGCAGATTCAACTTGCCCAACTGACATGTACAGTGCATTCAGCAGGTGTTCAGACCCCCTTTTCCACATGTTGTTACATTATAGCCTTATTTTAAAATGGATTAAATAAAATAAAAATCCTCATCAATCTACACACAATAGCCCATAATGACAAAGTGAAAACAGGCTTTTAGAAATGTTTGCAAAAAAATAAACAAACAAACAAAGATATAACTTATTTACATAAGTAATCAGACCCTTTTCTATGAGACTCGAAATGGAGCTCAGGTGCGTCCTGTTTCCATTGATCATCCTTGAGATGTTTCTACAACTTGATTGGAGTTCACCTGCGGTAAAGTAAATTGATTGGACATGATTTGGAAAGGCACACACCTGTCTATATATGGTCCCACAGTTGACAGTGCACGTCAGAGCAAAAATCAAGCCATGAGGTCAAAGGAATTGTCCGTAGGGCTCCGAGACAAGATTGTGTCGAGGCACAGATCTGGGGAAGGGTACCAAAAAATATCTGCAGCATTGAAGGTCCCCAAGAGCACTGGGGCGGCAGGTAGACTAGTGGTTAGAGCATTGTACCAGTAACCAAAAGGTTGCAAGATTGAATCCCGGAGCTCACAAGGTAAAAATCTGTCGTTCTGTCCCTGAACAAGGCAGTTAACCCACTGTTCCTAGGCCTTCATTGTAAATAAGAACGTGTTCTTAAAACCTGTTATGGCTGGTGGTTCGGCTAGCGGAACATTTTGACAACATCCAGTGAAATTGCAGAGTGCGTAATTAAAAAAAATTTTTTTAAACTTTAATACAATCACAAGTGCAATACACCAAATTAAAGCTTAACTTCTTGTTAATCCAGCCACCATGTCAGATTTCAAAAAGGCTTTACGGCAAACCATGCTATTACCATCCCATCAAACAAACACTTGACAATCATAATTCAACCCGCCAGGCGCGACACAAAAGTCAGAAATAGCGATATAATATATGCTTTACCTTTGAAGATCTTCTTCTGTTGGCACTCCAAAATGTCCCAGAAACATCACAAATGGTCCTTTTGTTCGATAAATTCCGTCGTTATATCTCCAAAATGTCCATTTATTTGGCGCGTTTGATTCAGAAAAACACCGGTTCCAACTCGCCCAACATGACTACCATTTATCTAATAAATTACCTGTAATCTTGGTCCAAACATTTCAAACAACTTTCCTAATCCATCTTTAGGTATTTTAAAACTTAAATAATCGATAAAATTTAAGACGGAATACACTGTGTTCAATTGCAGTGTCACGCCCTGACCTTAGAGAGCTATTTTTATGTTTCTATTTGGTTTGGTCAGGGTGTGATTTGGGTGGGCATTCTATGTTCTTTATTTCTATGATTTGTATGATTTGTGTTTCTATGTTTTGGCCGGGTATGGTTCTCAATCAGGGACAGCTGTCTATCGTTGTCTCTGATTGGGAATCATACTTAGGCAGCCTGTTTTGCCACCTTAGGTTGTGGGATGTTGTTTTTTTGTTAGCTCTGTGTAGCCTTCAAGACGTGACGTTCGTTGTTCTTTTGTTGTTTTGTTTGGTGTTCGGTTTTAATAAAGAAACATGAACACGTACCACGCTGCACCTTGGTCTCGTCCTTCCGACGTGCGTTACATGCGTCTAAAATAAAAGTGGAGTGAGCTTCAGGTCGCGCGCCCAAACAAAAGAGTACACTAGGCTGGACCCTCGTTCTGAATAGCCGTAATTCTTCATTTCTCTAAAGAAAAACATCAACCAATTTCTAAAGATTGTTGACATCTAGGGGAAGCAATAGGAACTGCAACCAAGTGCCACAGAAATCTAGGTTCCCATAGAAAAGTAAATTTAAACACAGTGAACAAAATAAAACAAAAATCCTTGATGGTTTGTCATCGGGGTTTCGCCTGCCAAATAGGTTCTGTTATACTCACAGACATTATTTTAACAGTTTTAGAAACTTTAGAGTGTTTTCTATCCAAATCTATGAGGTGGTGTGGGGTGAAGAGAGGGGAGTTGAATAGGTGGGGTGGGGTGAAGAGAGGTGAGGTGGTGTGGGGTGAAGCGAGGTGGGGTGGTGTGGGTAAGAGAGCTGGGGTGAGGTGGTGTGGGTGAAGAGAGGTGGGGTGGTGTGGGGTGAAGCGAGGTGGGGTAGGTGGGTGAAGAGAGGTGGGGTGAGGTGGTGTGGGGTGAAGAGAGGTGTGGGGTGGTGTGGGTGAAGAGAGGAGGGTAGTGTGGTGTGAAGAGAGTGGGGTGAGAGAGGTGGGTGGGGTGGCGCTGGTGTGGTGGTGGGGTAGAGGTAGAGGGTGGTGTGGGGTGAAAGAGAGGTGAGGTGTGTGGGGGAGAGAGGGTGGAGTGAGGTGGTGTGGGGTGAAGAGAGGTCGTGAGGTGGTGTGGGGTGAAGAGAGGTGGGGTGGTGGTGGGGTGAAGAGGAGGTGGTGTGATGAGGGGGGGGGTGAAGGGTGTGGGGTGTGGGTGAAAAGGTGAGGTGTGTGGGGGAAAGAGAAGGTGGTGGGGGTGGTGTGGGGGAAGTAGGTGGGGTGAAGAGAGGTGAGGTGTGGGTGTAAGAGAGGTCGGGCGTGGTGTGGGGTGAAGAGGGTGGGGTGGTGTGGGGTGAAGAGATGTGAGCGTGGTGTGGGGTGAAGAGAGGTGAGGTGGTGTGGGTAGCAGAGTGAGGTGGTGTGGGGTGGAGAGGTTGAGGTGGTGTGGTGGTGAAGAGAAGGGAGTGGGTGGTGTGAAGAGTAGTTAGAGTGGGGGTGGGTCGGGTGTGACATTAATGACTGGTGTTAGCTGTGGTTGGGGTGTGGGGAGAGGTGAGTGGTGAAGTGTAGGTGGTCGCTTGGATGAAGGGGGGTCAAAGTGGTGTGGGGATGCCAGGGGGTGAGGTGGTGTGGGTGTAAGAAGAGGTGGGGTGGGGTGAAGTGAGGTGGTGTTGGATGAAGGGGGCTCAGTGGCTGTGGGATGAGGGGGGTGAGGTGGTGTGGGGTGAAGAGAGTGGGGGTGGGTGATGGTGGGGGTGAGAGAGTGAAGAGGTGAGGTGGCGTGGGTGAAAGAGGTGGGGGTGGGTGTGGGGTGAAGAGAGGTGGGGTTGGTGTGGGGTGAAGAGAGGTGAGGTGGTGTGGGGTGAAGAGGTGAGGTGGTGTGGGGTGAAGAGAGGTGAGGTGGTGTGGGGTGAAGGAGAGGTAGGTGGTGTGGGGTGAAGAGAGGTGAGGTGGGTGGGTGAGAGAGTAGTAAGATCCAGGGGTCAGCTGATACCATATAAATGACCTTTGTTCCTGTTAGCCTGTGTTGTGGTGGTGGGGTGAGAGAGTCCAGGGGCCAGCTGATACATATAAATGACCTTTGGTTCCCCTGTTAGCCTGTGTTTGTGGTGGTGGGGTGAGAGATCCAGGGGCCAGCTGATACCATATAAATGCCTTTGGTTCCCTGTTAGCCTGTGTTGTGGTGGTGGGGTGAGAGATCCAGGGGCCAGCTGATCACCATATAAATGACCTTTGGTTCCCCTGTTAGCCTGTGTTCTCTACCTTCTGTTCCACAGCACCATGTGTCGTCAACGGGTTCATTTGCATACATTTATCAGAGATATTATTCAAAGTATTTCAACTGTCATTCATGGAGGACAATGTTCTTGAGAGCCAGTAAAGTTTATAGGGAACATTCACTGAGTAGATATAGTATGTGTTCATGTGACATGGTGAGATGACTGCTGTGTTTTGTCTGGGGGGGTCTGTTTTTCTGGGGGGAACCTGTGGGCCTGGACAATGTAGTTGTGTTAGTGTTTTGGCCTGTCCTTGRACCAGCTCCCCCCAGCAGAGCTAATCCCTTTAGTGTTATTTATTCTGGTCCTCTGGACCGCTCCATCGCCTTGGCACCATCACAGGAGGGTAATAGGCAGTACTGTACCACGAGACCGGGCTAAACCGGACCAGACCAGAGACTCGTGCTCTCTGTCTGTCAGCAGGCACTAGACAGAAAGGAATTGGCTCAGATTAAAGTTCACGTGTTTTATTAGCATCATATTTTTTTTAATCTCCACATTTTTATATTTTCAGAAGAACACCTTGTGATAATGTCTGACAGTCCTCTTCTCTCCTTTTTTAGGAGGACATTTCCCAGAGGCCCCAGTAAAGCATATCCTGTCCATTTCCCTGTGCAGTGGTCCCCTCTGGCAGAGGATTGTTTTCAACTTGCAGACACTTTCACTGCTCAATGGCATAACCGAACCCTGGGTGAGATAGAGTACAGACACTAGCCCACAGGAGAAACCCTGGGTGAGATAGAGTACAGACACTAGCCCACAGGAGAAACCCTGGGTGAGATAGAGTACAGACACTAGCCCACAGGAGAAATGAAGGTGGTGTGGGGTAGAGAGGTGGGGTGGGGTGAAGTGAGGTGGGTGTTGGATGAAGGGGGGTTCAAGTGGTGTGTGGGATGAAGGGGGGTGAGGTGGGTGGGGTGAAGAGAGATGGGGGGTGAGGTGGTGTGGGGTGAAGAGAGGTGGGGTGGGGTGAAGAGAGGTGAGGTGGGTGGGTGAAGAGAGGTGGGGTGGTGTGGGGTGAAGAGAGGTGGGGTGGTGTGGGGTGAAGAGAGGTGAGGTGGTGGTGGGTGAAGAGAGGTGAGGTGGTGTGGGTGAAGAGAGGTGAGGTGGTGTGGGGGTGAGAGAGGTGAGGTGGTGGGGGTGAAGGAGGTGAGGTGGTGTGGGGTGAAGAGAGGTTGAGGTGGGGGTGAGAGATCCGGGGTCAGTGATCACCATATAAATGACCTTTGGTTCCTGTTAGCCTGTGTTGTGGTGGTGGGGTGGAGATCCAGGGGCCAGCTTGATCCCATAATAAATGACCTTTGGTTCCCTGTAGCCTGTGTTGTGGGTGGTGGGGTGGAGATCCAGGGGCCCAGCTGATCCCATATATAATGACCTTTGGTTCCCTGTTACCTGTGTTTGGTGGTGGGGTGAAGATCAGGGGCTCAGCTGATCACATATAATGACTGTGGTTCCTGTTAGCCTGTGTTCTCTACTTCTGTCCACAGCACCATGTGTCGTCAACGGGGTTCATTTGCATACATTTATCAGAGATATTATTCAAAGTATTTCAACTGTCATTCATGGAGGACAATGTTCTTGAGAGCCAGTAAAGTTTATAGGGAACATTCACTGAGTAGATATAGTATGTGTTCATGTGACATGGTGAGATGATGCTGTTGTTTTGTCTGGGGGGGTCTGTTTTTTGGGGGGAACCTGTGGGCCTGGACAATGTAGTTGTGTTAGTGTTTTGGCCTGTCCTTGAACCAGCCTCCCAGCAGAGCTAATCCCTTTAGTGTTATTTATTCTGGTCCTCTGGACGCTCCATCGCCTTGGCACCATCACAGGAGGGTAATAGGCAGTACTGTACCACGAGACGGGCTAAACCGGACCAGACCAGAGACTCGTGCTCTCTGTCTGTCAGCAGGCACTAGACAGAAAGGAATTGGCTCAGATAAAGTTCACGTGTTTTATTAGCATCATTTTTTTTAATCTCCACATTTTTATATTTTCAGAAGAACACCTTGTGATAATGTCTGACAGTCCTCTTTCCTCTTTTTTTAGGAGGACATTTCCCAGAGGCCCCAGTAAAGATATCCTGTCCATTTCCCTGTGCAGTGGTCCCCTCTGGCAGAGGATTGTTTTCACTTGCAGACACTTTCTGCTCAAATGGCATAACCGAACCCTGGGTGAGATAGAGTACAGACCTAGC
>NW_019943113.1:113521-117781 GCF_002910315.2 Salvelinus sp. IW2-2015
CACAGGAGAAACCCTGGGTGAGATAGAGTACAGACACTAGCCCACAGGAGAAACCCTGGGTGAGATAGAGTACAGACACTAGCCCACAGGAGAAAAACATACCTTTATTACAGCATACTCCCTCTCTCCCAAAATCCTCCCCTGTCTCCCAGGCCTTTTATCCCTCTCAGAGAGCCCTCCCTGGGGTCATGCCTATCCTACTCAATGCCGACGCCTCCTTCAGCTCCAAGCAGGAGCTGCTGGACCTCCAGGACAGCCCCATGGGCCCCTCCCTAGAGACACCCAGCCCCGTGGACTCTCAGGAGGACAGCCCAGTGGGTTTAGGCCCCGGCAGCGCCGCTGGAAATGGTAGCCACATCATCCTCACCAGGGCTGCTACCCCACTGCCTGGACAGCTTTACACGGGCCAAGCACCCGCGGAGACCCCACTGCCTGGACAGCTTTACACGGGCCTAGCACCCGCGGAGACCCCNAGCACCCGCGGAGACCCCACTGCCTGGACAGCTTTACACGGGCCTAGCACCCGCGGAGACCCCACTGGGCCTCACATTCATCCCCGCAGACTCAGAAGGGCTGTGTGGCTGGGGGGCTCTGACGCCCCGAGTCATCCAGACCTTCAACACCCCTCGCTGGGTACTGTTCTTCCTGTGTGTGGCCTCCTTCCTCCAGGGCATGATCATCAACGGCTTCATCAACACCGTGGTGACCTCCATAGAGAGGCGCTTTGACCTGCGTAGCTACCAGACCGGGCTCATCGCCAGCTCCTACGACATCGCTGCCTGTGTGTGCCTGGCCTTCGTCAGTTACTTTGGTGGGACGGGGCACAAGCCTTGCTGGCTGGGCTGGGGGGTGCTGGTCATGGCGCTAGGATCTCTTGTGTTCGCCCTGCCTCACTTCACCACTCCCCCGTACCAGGTAAGCATGACTGAGCGGACAGGGGTGTGCACGGGGAACCGTACCAGCCCGTGCCATGAGAGGGAGGGCGGGGGCCTGTCCAGCTACCGCTTTGTCTTCATGCTGGGCCAGTTCCTGCACGGGGTGGGAGCCACGCCCCTCTACACTCTGGGCGTCACCTACCTGGACGAGAACGTCAAGTCCAGCTACGCTCCGGTGTACATCGGTGAGTCCCTAAGCAAAACACTCTGACCATCGTTCTGATCTCTTTCTAAGAGATGTTTTGTATTTCCTACACTGTTCATATTAATTCATGTGGTGCATGTCTTTATCATCCACTAGACACAAGTTTCCATTGTTTTTAATAATGGTACAATGTTTCATTTAAACGTAAAACAAAATTACAACTGTACCGTGTCAAAAGACCTGTAAACTGCAGATCACAGCTTACTTGATTTTCATATGGTGAAGACTATCGTCTTACTACTCTTCTTCTTTCTGTCCTGGCGGTGTTTGTGGTGGCTGACTGATACCGTGTCCTGGCGGTGTTGTGTCGGCTGACTGATACCGTGTCCTGGCGGTGTTGTGTCGGCTGACTGATACCGTGTCCTGGCGGTTCAGCGCAACAACCCGCCAGGACCACGTATCAGTCAGCCGCACAGAACACCGCCAGGACACGGTATCAGTCAGCCGACACAAACACCGCAGGACACGTATCAGTCAGCACACAAACACCGCCAGGACACGGTATCAGTCACGTCAGCCGACCAAACACCGCCAGACACGGTATCAGTCAGCCGACACAAACACCGCAGCGAACGGGTATCAGTCAGCCGACACAACAACCGCCATGACACGGTATCAGTCAGCCGCCACAAACACCGCCAGGACACGGTATCAGTCAGCCCACAAAACACGCCATGACACGGTATCAGTCAGCCGCCACAACACCGCCATGACACGGTATCAGTCAGCCACCACAAACACCGCCATAACGCGTATCAGTCAGCCGCCACAACACCGCCAGGACACGGTATCAGTCAGCCACACAAACACCGCATGACACGTATCAGTCAGCCGCACAAACACGCCAGGACACGGTATCAGTCAGCCACACAAACACGCCAGGACACGGTATCAGTCAGCCGACAAACACCGCCAGGACACGGTATCAGTCAGCCGACACAAACACGCCAGGACACGGTATCAGTCAGCCGACACAAACACCGCCAGGACACGGTTCAGTCAGCCGCACAAACACCGCCAGGACACGGTATCAGTCAGCCGACAACCACACACCGCAGAAACGGTATCAGTCAGCCGACACAAACACCGCCAGGACACGGTATCAGTCAGCCACAAACACCGCCAGGAACAGGTATCAGTCAGACCTCACACACGCCAGGACCGGTATCAGTCAGCCACCACAAACACCGCCAGGACACGGTATCAGTCAGCCACCACAAACACCGCCAGGACACGGTATCAGTCAGCCACCACAAACACCGCCAGGACACGGTATCAGTCAGCTCACAAACACCGCCAGGACACGGTATCAGTCAGCCGCACAAACACCGCCAGGACACGATATCCAGTCAGCACACAAACACTGCCAGGACACGGTATCAGTCCGCCACACAAACACCGCCAGGACACGGTATCAGTCAGCCACACAAAACACCGCCAGGACACGGTATGAGTCAGCACCACAAAACACCCCAGACACGGTATCAGTCAGCCACCAAAACCGCAGGACACGGTATCAGTCAGCCACCCAAACACCGGCCAGGACACGGTATCAGTCAGCCGTCACAACACCGCAGGACACGGTATCAGTCAGCCGCCACAAACCACCAGGACACGGTATCAGTCAGCCACCACAACACGCCAGGACACGGTATCAGTCAGCCACCACAAACACCGCCAGACACGGTATCAGTCAGCCGCCACAAACACCGCCAGGACAGGTATAGTCAGCCGACACAAACACACGCCAGGACACGGTATCAGTCAGCCCACAAACACCGCCAGGACACGGTATCAGTCAGCCGCCACAAACACCGCAGGACACGGTATCAGCAGCCGCCACAAACACGCGCAGGACACGGTATCAGTCAGCCCACAAACACCGCCAGGACACGGTATCAGTCCAGCCCCCAAAACACGCCAGGACACGGTACAGCAGCCGTCACAACACCGCCAGGACACGGTATCAGTCAGCCGCAACAAACACCGCAGGACACGGTATCAGTCAGCCGCAAACACCGACACGGTCAGTCAGCCGACACAACACCGCCATGACACGTATCAGTCAGCCGCCACAAACACCGCAGGAACGGTATAGTCAGCCGACAAACCGCAGGACACGGTATCAGTCAGCCGACAAACACCGCCAGGACACGGTATCAGTCAGCCGACACAAACACCGCCATGAACACGGTATCAGTCAGCCGCACAAACACCGCCAGGAACACGGTCATCAGTCACGCCGCCACACACACGCCAGTGACACGGTATCAGTCAGCGCCACAACACCGCCAGGACACGGTATCAGTCAGCGCACAAACACCGCCAGGACACGGTATCAGTCAGCCACACAAACACCGCCAGGACACGGTATCAGTCAGCCACCACAAACACCGCCAGGACACGGTATCAGTCAGCCACACAAACACCGCCAGGACACCGGTATCAGTCAGCCCCACAAACACCGCCAGGACACGGTATCAGTCAGCGCACCACAACACCGCCAGGACACGGTATCAGTCAGCCGCCACAACACCGCCAGACACGGTATCAGTCAGCCGCCACAAACCCGCCAGGACACGGTATCAGTCAGCCGACACAAACACCGCAACACGGTTATCAGTACCGCAAAACACGCAGGACACGGTATCAGTCAGCCGCCACACAACACCGCCAGGACGGTATCAGTCAGCCGCACAAACCCACCAGGACACGGTATCAGTCAGCACCAAACACCGCCAGGACACGGTATCAGTCAGCCCCAAAACACCGCAGGACACGGTATCAGTCAGCCGCACAACACGCCAGGACACGGTATCAGTCAGCCACCACAACACCGCCAGGACACGGTATCAGTCAGCCGCACAAACACGCCATGACACGGTATCAGTCGACCGCCACAAACACCGCCAGGACACGGTAAGTCAGCGCACAAACACCGCCAGGACACGGTATCAGTCAGCCCGCACAAACACCGCAGGACACGGTATCAGTCAGCCGCAAAACACCGCCAGGACACGGTATCAGTCAGCCACCACAAACACCGCCAGGACACGGTATCAGTCAGCCATCACAACACCGCCAGGACAGGTATCAGTCAGCGCCACAAATCACCTGGCC
>NW_019943113.1:118393-127312 GCF_002910315.2 Salvelinus sp. IW2-2015
CCCACACCACACCTAATGCAGAAGAGACCACACAGATATTAATTCACACACGTATCAGTCAGCCGACACAAACACCGCCAGGACACGGTATCAGTCAGCCGACACAACACCGCCAGGACACGGTATCAGTCACCGACACAAACACGCCAGGACACGCGTATCAGTCAGCCGACACAACACCGCCAGGACACGGTATCAGTCAGCCGACACAAACACCGCCATGACGCACGGTATCAGTCAGCCGACACAAACACCGCCATGACACGGTATCAGTCAGCCGACACAAACACCGCCAGGACACGGTATAGTCAGCCGACACAAACACCGCCATGACACGGTATCAGCAGCCGCCACAAACACGCCAGGACACGGTATCAGTCAGCCACCACAAACACCGCCATGACACGGTATCAGTCAGCCGCCACAAACACCGCCATGACACGGTATCAGTCAGCCACCACAAACACCGCCATGACACGGTATCAGTCAGCCGCCACAAACACCGCCAGGACACGGTATCAGTCAGCCGACACAAAACACCGCCATGACACGGTATCAGTCAGCCGCACAAACACTGCCAGGACACGTATCAGTCAGCCACCACAAACACCGCCAGGACACGGTATCAGTCAGCCGACACAAACACCGCCAGGACACGGTATCAGTCAGCCGACACAAACACGCCAGGACACGTATCAGTCAGCGACACAAACACCGCCAGGACACGGTATCAGTCAGCCGTCACAAACACCGCCAGGACACGGTATCAGTCAGCCACAAAAAACACCGCCAGAACACGGTATCAGTCAGCCGACACAAACACCGCCAGGACACGGTATCAGTCAGCCACCACAAACACCGCCAGGACACGGTATCAGTCAACCCTCACAACACCGCCAGGACACGTATCAGTCAGCACCACAAAAACCGCCAGGACACGGTATCAGTCAGCCACCACAAACACCGCCAGGACACGGATCAGTCAGCCACCCCACAACACCGCCAGGACACGGTATCAGTCAGCCTCCACAAACACCGCCAGGACACGGTATCAGTCAGCCGTCACAACACCGCCAGGACACGGTATCAGTCAGCCACCACAAACACTGCAGGACACGGTATCAGTCAGCCACCACAAACACCGCCAGGACACGCGTATCAGTCAGCCACCAAACACCAGGACACGTATAGTCAGCACACAAACACCACCAGGACACGGTATCAGTCAGCCACCACAAACACCGCCAGGACACGGTATCAGTCAGCCCCCAAAACACCGCCAGGACACGGTATCAGTCAGCGTCACAACACCGCAGGACATGGATCAGTCAGCCACCACAAACACCACCAGGACACGGTATCAGTCAGCCACACAAACACCGCCAGGACAGGTATCAGTCAAGCCGTACACAAACACCGCAGGACACGGTATCAGTCAGCCGCCACAAACACCGCCAGGACACGGTATCAGTCAGCCGCCACAAACACCGCCAGGACACGGTATCAGTCAGCCACCACAACACCGCCAGGACACGTATCAGTCAGCCCCCAAAACACCGCCAGGACACGGATCAGTCAGCCGTCACAACACCGCCAGGACACGGTATCAGTCAGCCACCACAAACACCGCAGGACACGGTATCAGTCAGCCGCCACAAAAACACCGCCAGGACACGGTATCAGTCAGCCGCCAAAAACACCGCCAGGACACGGTATCAGTCAGCCACCACAAAACCGCCAGGACACGGTTCAGTCAGCCCCCAAAACACCGCCAGGACACGGTATCAGTCAGCCGTCACAACACCGCCAGGACACGGTATCAGTCAGCCACCACAAACACCGCCAGGACACGGTATCAGTCAGCCCACAAACACCGCCAGGACACGGTATCAGTCAGCCGACACAAACACCGCCATGACACGGTATCAGTCAGCCGCCACAAACACCGCCAGGACACGGTATCAGTCAGCCGACACAAACAACCGCCAGACACGGTATCAGTCAGCCGCCACAACACCGCCAGGACACGGTATCAGTCAGCCGACACAAACACCGCCATGACACGGTATCAGTCAGCCGCCACAAACACCGCCAGGACACGGATCAGTCAGCCGCCACAAAACACCGCCATGACACGGATCGGTCAGCGCCACAAACAACCGCCAGGACACGTATCAGTCAGCCGCCACAAACACCGCCAGGACACGGTATCAGTCATCAGCCACAAAAACCACCGCCAGGACACGGTATCAGTCAGCCACCACAAACACCGCCAGGACACGGTATCAGTCAGCCATCACAACACCGCCAGGACACGGTATCAGTCAGCCGCCACAAACACCGCCAGGAACACGGTATCAGTCAGCCTCACAAACACCGCCAGGACACGGTATCAGTCAGCCGCCACAAACACCGCCAGGACACGGTATCAGTCAGCCGACACAAAACACCGCCAGGACACGGTATCAGTCAGCCGTCACAAACACCGCAGGACACGGATCAGTCAGCCGCCCACAAACACCGCCAGGACACGGTATCAGTCAGCCGCCACAAACACCGCCAGGACACGGTATCAGTCAGCCACCACAAACACCGCCAGGACACGGTATCAGTCAGCCCCCAAAACACCGCCAGAGACACCGGTATCAGTCAGCCAGTCACAACACGCCAGGACACGGTATCATCAGCCACCACAAACACCGCCAGAAAGTATCAGTCAGCCCGCCACAAACACCGCCAGGACACGGTATCAGTCAGCCGACAACAAACACCGCCATGACACGGTATCAGTCAGCCGCCACAAACACCGCCAGGACACGGTATCAGTCAGCCGACACAAAAACACCCCAGACACGGTATCAGTCAGCCGCCACAAACACCGCCAGGACACGGTATCAGTCAGCCGCCACAAACACCCCAGGACACGGTATTCAGTCAGCCCCCAAAACACCGCCAGGACACGGTATCAGTCAGCCGTCACAACACCGCCAGGACACGGTATCAGTCAGCCACCACAAACACCCCAGGACACGGTATCAGTCAGCCACCACAAACACCGGCAGGACACGGTATCAGTCAGCCGCCACAAACACCGCCAGTACAACGTATCAGTCAAGCCGCCACAAACACCGCCAGACACGGTATCAGTCAAGCGCCACCAAACACCGCCCAGGACACGGATCAGTCAGCCGCCACAAACACCGCCAGGACACGGTAAGTTCAGCCGCCACAAACACCGCCAGGACACGGTATCAGTCAGCCACCACAACACCGCCCCAGGACACCGTATCATCAGCCGACAACACCGCCAGGACACGGTATCAGTCCAGCCGCCACAAACACCGCCAGGACACGGTATCAGTCAGCCGCCACAAACACCGCCAGGACACGGTATCAGTCAGCCGCCACAAACACGCCATGGACACCGGTATCAGTCAGCCGACACAAACACCCCAGGACACGGTATCAGTCAGCCGACACAAACACCGCCAGGACACGGTATCAGTCAGCCGACACAAACACCGCCAGGACACGGTATCAGTCAGCCGACAACAAACACCGCCAGGACACGGTATCAGTCAGCCACCACAAAACACCCAGGACACGGTATCAGTCAGCCGACACAACACCGCCAGGACACGTATCAGTCAGCCACCACAAACACCGCCAGGACACGTATCAGTAGCCGACACAAACACCGCCAGGACACGGTATCAGTCAGCCGACACAAACACCGCCAGACACGGTATCATCAGCCACCACAAACACCGCCAGGACACGTATTCAGTCAGCGACACAACACCGCCAGACACGGTATCAGTCAAGCCAACGCACCAAACACCCGCCAGGACACGGTATCAGTCAGCCGACACGCCAGGACACGGTATCAGTCAGCCGCCACAACCACCGCCAGGACACGGTATCAGGTCAGCCACCACAACACGCCAGGACACGGTATCAGTCAGCCGTCACACACCGCCAGGACACGGTATCAGTCAGCCGACACAAAACGCCAGGACACGTATCAGATCAGCCGACACAACGTGTCGGCTGACTGATACCGTGTCCTGGCGGTGTTTGTGTCGGCTGACTGATACCGTGTCCTGGCGGTGTTTGTGTCGGCTGACTGATACCGTGTGTGAATTATATCTGTGTGGTCTCTTCTGCATTAGGTGTGTGTGGGTGGTCAGAGATCACAGACTGACACAGCAGCCACCAGAATGCTGTGAGACTGTCAGACAAGGGTGGAATGACAGGAAACAGGATGTGCAGATGAGAGCAGAGTCTTATTCATTGGCTGACTCATGAGATGTCATATAGCCGAGAATGACTCACTAAAGACACGCACTCGTTAGATGTGAAATCATGCCTGTAGAGAGGATTGTATATCTAATGGATCGGAATGGCAATTTTGTAACTCTATAACGGTGACAGACTGTTTCCACCCCTATTGATTGGTTGTTGAATACAGTTGTTCAAATTGGATGTGGGAAACATTATGTCATTATGTCACCAACTGAACTCCAGCAGACATGTCCCAGAAACCCCTGCTTACATCTGTTCTCTATTGACCTGACATCAAACAGGAACAATGTCATGTCCAGAATCAGGCCTGCAATTTTGACCCATCCCTTAGACCTCTCGTCTTTCCATTCAGCAGTTTCCCCACAGACATCAATAATATGCCTTTGAATTGTGCCTCTCCCCTGCTATTTTCCTTTCAGAGGCAACAGAGGCAATAGAAGACAATCACCATTTCAATGACCTCAGTGAGAACTCAGTGAAAGAACTCAGTCTGTCTCTCTTATTGATCAAAATAAACAACACATATGAAAACCAAACTATCAAAGTAGGAACAATGAGGTCTTTTAACCCGGTTGAGGCAGGAACAATGAGGTCTTTTAACCCGGTTGAGGCAGGAACAATTGTATTGTATGTATTAAGGATCTCCATTACCTGTTTCCAAGGCAGCAGCTACTCTTCCTGGGGTCCAGCAACATGCAGGCAGTTATAGACAGTTTAAAATGTTTCATAACACTTTTCACAACACATTAAGTGTGTTCCCTCAGGCCACTTCTCTACACACACACGTACACATGGATTTTGTTTTGTAGATATTAGCTGTTTTTTATCTGATTCTACTACTTGCATGAGTTACTTAATGTGGAATAGATTTCCGTGTATTTGTGACTATGTAGTACTGTGCACCTCCCATAGTCTGTTGTTGACTTGGGGATTGTGAAGAGACCTCTGGTGGCATGTCTTGTGGGTTATGCATGGGTGTCCGAGCTGTGTGCTAGTAGTTTAAACAGACAGCTCGGTGCATTCAACATGTCAACACTTCCTACAAAAACAAGTAGTGATGAAGTCAATCTCTCCTCCACTTTGAGCCATGAGAGATTTACATGCATATCATTAATTTAGCTCTCTGTGTACATTTAAGGGACAGACGTGCTGCCCTGTTCTGAGCCAATTGTAATTTTCTGAGGTCCCTCTTTGTGGCACCAGACCACATGACTCAACAGTAGTCCAGGTGCGACAAAACTAGGGCCTGTAGGACCTGCCTTGTTGACAGTGCTGTTAAGAATGTAGAGTAGCACTTTATTATGGACAGACTTCTCCCCATCTTAGCTACTGTTGTATCAATATGTTTTGACCATGACAGTTTACAATCCAGGGTTACTCCAAGCAGTTTAGTCACCACATTATTTATTACAAGATTTAGTTGAGGTTAAGGGTTTAGTGAATGATTTGTCCCAATTACAATGCTTTTAGTAACAATGAGGGGAAGTAGGAAGTCCCTAACTGATGCTCTTTTCTGGTCTCTGTCTGTCTGGCTCCTCAGGGATCTTCTATACAGCAGCCATCATGGGTCCAGCAGCAGGGTACCTTCTAGGAGGATACTTCCTCAACATCTACACAGAGATCCACATGATGTGAGTACCTCTGTCTGTCTGCCTCCGCCTACCATACCTCTTGACTCAGCTCAGAGGAACAGCTTCTTAATCCGTCTGTATTTACCGTATCTGATTCAGCTGGACCCATAGACTGTATAAAAATGATTTCACCTTAAAACTTCTTTGGGATAGGGCGCAGCATTTTCACTTTTGGATGAATAGCGTGCCCAGAGTAAACTGCCTCCTACTCAGTCCCAGATGCTAATATATGCATATTATTATTAGTATTGGATANCATTTTCACTTTTGGATGAATAGCGTGCCCAGAGTAAACTGCCTCCTACTCAGTCCCAGATGCTAATATATGCATATTATTATTAGTATTGGATAGAAAACACTCTGAAGTTTCTAAAACTGTTTGAATGATGTCTGTGAGTATGACAGAACTCATATGGCAGGCAAAAACCTGAGAACAAATCCAAACAGGAAGTGGGAAATCTGAGGTTTGTAGTTTATGAACTCACCCCTATTGAATACACAGTGGGATATGGGTTATTTTTCACTTCCTAAGGCCTCCACTAGATGTCACCCATCTTTAGAACGTTGTTTCAGGCTTTTACCGTGAAGGGGGGCCGGATGAGAGCTGTTTGACTAAGGCGTCTGGCAGCAGCCTCGTTCTCAGTCACGCGCATTTCACATGAGATGAGATGAGCTCTCGTTCCATTGCTTTTCTACAGACAATGGAATTCTCCGGTTGGAACATTATTGAACATTTATGATAACAACATCCTAAAGATTGATTCTCTACTTAGTTTGACAAGTTTCTACGACCTGTAATATAACTTTTTGAACTTTTCGTCCGACTGGACCTGAACGCGCTTTTGGATTTGTTTACCAAACGCCCTAACAAAAGAAGCTCTTTGGACATAATTAATGGCCTTTATGGAACAAATCAAACATTTATTGGGGAACTGTGATTCCTGGGAGTGTATTCTGATCAAGATCATCAAAGGTAAGTGAATATTTATAATGCTATTTCAGACTAATGTTGATGGCGCAACATGGCGGTTATTTCTTTTGGCTGTTATGGGCTCTGAGCGCCGTACTCAGATTATGCTTTTTCCGTAAAGTTTTTTTGAAATCTGACACAACGGTTGCATTAAGGAGAAGTTTATCTGTAATTCCATGTGTAACACATGTATTTTCATCAACATTTATAATGAGTATTTCTGTGAATTTATGTGGCTCTCTGCACAATCACCGCATGTTTTAGAACTACTGAACGTAACGCGCCAATGTAAAATGAGATTTTTTGATATAAATATGCACTTTATCGAACAAAACATACATGTATTGTGTAACATGAAATCCTATGAGTGTCATCTGATGAAGATCATCAAAGGTTAGTGATTAATTTTATCTCTATTTGTGCTTTTTGTGACTCATCTCTTTGGCGGGAAAAATGCCTGTGTTTTTCTGTGGCTTGGTGGTGACCTAACATAATCGTTTGTGGAGCTTTCGCTGTAAAGCATTTTTGAAATCAGACACTGTTGCTGGATTAACGAGAATTGTATCTTTAAAATGATGCCTAATACTTGTATGTTTGAGGAATTTGATTTTTGAGATTTCTGTTGATTTGTATTTGGCGCCCTGCAATTTCATTGGCTGTTGGCGAGGCCAGTCCTAGACAGGTTAAAAGGGGAAATGGCTTCCTACAKATATACAATACTACCCTCTAGTGGCCATTCTACAGATATACAATACTACCCTCTAGTGGCCATTCTACAGATATACAATACTACCCTCCAGTGGTCATTCTACAGATATACAATACTACCCTCATAGAGATAGTATTGTTATTGTAGAATGGCCATAGAGGGTAGTATTGAATATCTGAAGAATGACCATAGAGGGTAGTATTTGTATATTGTAGGAAATGACATAAGAGGTAGTAGTATATCTGTAAATGATGGGATAGTACTCTGTAAATGGCCATAGAGGGTAGTCATTGTATATCTGAAGATGACTCCTAGAGGGTAGTTATTGTATCATCTGTATGAAATGGACCACTGAGGGGTAGTATTGTTATATTAGTAGAATGGGCCACTAAGGATAGGTTATGTATCTTGTAAGAATGACCATAGAGGGTAGTATTGTATATCTGTAGAATGGCCATAGAGGGTAGTACTTGTATATCTGGTAGAATGCCACTAGGGGTAGTATTGTATTATTTAGAATGACCACTAGAGGGTAGTATTGTATATTTGTAGAATGGCCATTAGAGGTAGTATTGTATCGTAAATGACACAGGTACGTATGTATGGTAACTGGACTAGAGGGTAGTATTGTTATATCTGTAGAATGGTCCACTAGAGGGTAGTATTGTATACTGTGTAGAATGGCCACTAGAGTGTAGTATTGTATATCTGTAGAATGGACCACTAGAGGTAGTATTGTAATTGTAAGTGGCCACTGGAGGTAGTATTGTCTATCTGTAGAATGCATAGGAAGGTAGTATTGAAATTCTGAAATGACACTGGGGGTAGTAGTATTTCTGTAAGAATGCACTGAGGGTAGTATTGTTATCTGTAAGAATGGCAACTAGAGGGTAGTATTGTTATCTGTAGAATGGCCACTAGAGGTAGTATGTTATATATGTAGGAAGCCATTTCCTTTTTAACCTGTCTAGGAGTGGGCTCTGCCAACGCCATGAAATTGCAGGGCGCACAAATACAAATCAACAGAAATCTCAAAATATTTCCTCAAACATACAAGTATTAGGCGCATCATTTTAAAGATACAATTCTCGTTAATCAGCAACAGTGTCTGATTTCAAAAATGCTTTACAGCGAAAGCTCCACAAACGATTATGTTAGGTCACCACAAGCCACAGAAAAACACAGGCATTTTTCCGCCAAAGAGATGAGTCACAAACAGAAATAGAGATAAAATTAATCACTAACTTTTGATGATCTTCATCAGATGACACTCATAGGATTTCATGTTAACAATACATGTATGT
>NW_019943113.1:127337-129618 GCF_002910315.2 Salvelinus sp. IW2-2015
CCTCTAGTGGCCATTCTACAGATATACAATACTACCTTATAGTGGTCATTCTACAGATATACAATACTACCCTCTAGTGGTCATTCTTCAGATATTCAATACTACCCTCTAGTGATCCTTTGCAGTGTAACATTTACTCATAATTCTCAATAAATAAACCAAAGCTCTCGACTTCATTATTGTCCATCTCTCAACTTTTTGTCCTCTTCGTCATATCTTCTTCTGTGCCCCTTCCCTRTGTGTAGGACGGAGCTGACTCCAGAGAACCCTCTGTGGGTGGGGGCCTGGTGGATTGGCTTCCTGGCAGGAGGTGCAGCAGCGCTGGTCGTCGCCGTGCCCATCCTGGGTTACCCACGCCAACTACCAGGTTACTGACCAACTTAATGTCACTTCACCAACACCACAGAATCCAACACATCCCAATCAGATCAGTCTTTGACATCAACATATATATCGGTATTTTTCCCCCCCCTTTCTCTGTCCAGGCTCTCAGAAGTATGTGTCCATGCGTGTGTCTGAGGCCCACCAGCTGAAAGATGGCAGTCAGGCCAGTGCATCAGACCCTCAGTTTGGGAAGTCAGTGAAAGACATGCCTAGGTACAGTAGGTGACCCTACCCTCTACGATACAGAAGGAACCAGGCCTTCCACGTTTGTACATCGCTCTGGATTCGTACAATTGACCTTATTTTAGCTCCCCCCCCCCCCAAAAACGTAATACTTCCAGACCAACTGTAATATCAATACCGTTGTAAAGCACAATTTCTCCCCTTTTCCAACAAAATCAATGACGAGACCTTCATGCTGCCCGTCTCTGCATGATTGAAGAAGGCAATGAGCTCCGTCGGGTCTTTAAAAAAAATGGCGGGTGGGGAAGCGAAACCAATTGCGTGATAGTGAGAAGGAGAGATATGTCGTGTTGGGAAACTGCTTTTTTCACCCGATCTGTCCCAACTTATCACCTCTAAAATGTAAATAAAATACTATAAAGAGTTTATATAATGTGTTATTACGTACCTATTTGAAGGTTTGTGTCGAATATGAATCGAGTTTTTAGTGCGGCGCTAAAGTGATCTTCAGAAGGTAACAGCGGCTTTTGAGAGTCATGATCGCTTGCAATGATGACGCAAAAAAATGACTAGGTATCCCCCCTTACCCTGTCCCCGTTCCTTTCTTGTTTTTTAAATGGTGAGAGAATCGCTACACCTGGTAGAGAGAGGCTGTAAGACGCAGAATGAGTTGCTTAATGGGTGATGTCCGTTACGTCATGACATGTCACAATTTAACGTACAGCATCGGAGGGGTCAGTTTTTTCAACTTTTCTCCAATACTATTGGACCATTACCATGTCAATCAACGCTTGAATAGAAACGTAGTTCACACCCCAGATGTTGATGTCAACACAGTCGCTACAGTCCCATTCGTTTTCATTGCAGCCTTGTTTGAATGTCGCTGTTGAGCAAATTTGTACGGAATGGAGTTAGTCACCGTTATTTACCTTTTAAAGGCAATGTTTCTGCATTCACACTAAATGAGGCATATGTCGGCTCAATGTCAATCGCGCTATAGCGCGGCTCTTCTGCAGAGCCAGATTGAATCTAGGTCTTATATAAACGTAGTGTTGTTATCCCTCAATGAGTAGCCACTGGGTTTACTATGGGTCCATTTAGCCGGATCAGAAAGCAGACTGATTCTCCATGGCAACAGGGGATTACTGAGAGGGAACAGGACAAAGACTGCATTGTGTTATATAACATGATAGTAAAGTATCTCGGAGTAGGAGGGCTGATCTAGAACCTGTCTGAATCAGCTTACACTATTAGAAAACATTTGTTACAAAAGGGTTCTGTGGCTGTCCCCATAGCGGAACCCTTTTTTGTTCCAGGTACAACCCTTTTTGTTTCCACGTAGACCCCTCTGTGGAGAGGGTTTTACATGGAACCCAAAAGTGTTCTACCTGGAACCAAAAGGGGTTCTTCAAAGGGTTCTCCTGTGGGGACAGCCAAATATCCCTTTTTGGTTCTAGATAGCACCTTTTTTTCTAAGTGTATTCATATACAGTATATTTTAAAGGTGAAAGTGATCGCTGATCAGCACTCTGAGATGTGGATACGGGCCCAGGTCTCTGTGTTAGAGCTTTACTTTAATTAACAACTGAAGATCTATCTAAGGAAATATCCACACTCTCTCTCTCTGTATCTCTCTCTTTCACTCTCTCTGTATCTCTCTTTCACTCTCCCTTCTCTCTCTCTCTCTTTCACTCTCCCTTCTCTCTCTCTCTCT
>NW_019943113.1:129643-144931 GCF_002910315.2 Salvelinus sp. IW2-2015
CCGGTCCAGGGTATCCTGCGTCTCCGTACTTCTGCTTGTGCTGATTAGTCATCGGAGCGCTGGGATCGGTCGTGTGTCTAGTTGCGTCCTATGCTATTGCTCTCACGCTCCGTGGTCTCTCCAGGGCATATGTGTAGTCTTGGCAGTGCGCCAATTCAGAGGGATTGAAGTGCGTGTTAAGTTACGGCAACTCTCTTAGAGGTGTTCTTTTCTAACGCTGGCTCATCCACAAATCTCCTCTTACCGGTTCAACTTAGTGCACTGCACTCTGGACTGGGTTCACGCCATGCGGCTGGTGTACTCTCGTTACTAATCTCCAGTTCGTTGTCGTGGTGTCGATGATGCGTGCCCTCTAAGCTCGTCTTGGTGCTACTCTTTTCTCAGAGCTTTCTTATCGCTCTCCAGATGAAACTCCGCTCTCTGCGGCTTTATCCGCTTCCTTCACTTTGTCGGCTACTATTGCCGCTCGTGCTCCTATTCTCGTCCATTCTCCCAGGGTCTACATTAATGTTGGGTCGGGTGCGCGATTTTCTTCGGCATTCTACCAATTTCCCTCTGGTTGGTCTACAGCTCTCTTGTCTTCATCCCCTCTTCGGGCTTCTTGCGCTACTCGGCTCTTCCTCTCTAGGGTGGTTTCTTACCGGTACCTTCTTCCACGCCTCGTGGTCCTGTGTCTTCCGGATACTACAGTTCCCACTCGTGGCCTTTCCAGCTCTCCTCTTCTCTCGTGGGCCCTTTTCCAGCTTCGTAGGATAGTCAACCATTTTCGTGGTAGATTCTCTCCGGCTTCTCTCACACTACCTAAGTGGTCTTCTTCGCTTCTCAACTCATCTGGGTGTCTTTGGGGCGTGGGTATTTCTCTCTTTCTCGTACCCGCGCTTCGGACCTGCTTATGGTCCTAATTACTTTTTGTCTGTTCGGGTATCGTCTTCTCTGTGCACTTCCTGTGGGTGTCGGCCGGTGCTCCCGGGACCTCTGTGGGTGGGTGGTGGTTGGTTCTGGCGGAGATGCGCGCGTGGTTAAACCGGGCCTCTGGGTCCCCGACTCCTCGAGTTCTACACTTCTGTCCTGACATCACCCCGCCTCCCCCACATCGCTGGATTTGCCTCCCCTCATTTCGGTATTTTTTTCCCGTTTCTGTCCGGTCTCCGCCGTAGTGTCTGCGTGTGTCTGAGGCACGCTGCACCAGAATGGCGCAGGCGCCGTGCCTAACAATCCGTTTGGGCGATCTCGTGACAGCAATGCCTCGGTTAAGTGGTGCCCTCCTTAGCTCAGAGGCCAGGCTATCGTTTGTCCCGCTTGGATTAAAGTAAATTAGACTTGTATGGGCTCTACCGCCTACCGTAATCTTCCTGCCCTGTAATCTCTCCTCCGTGTAGCCAAGCAGTTTCTTTTCACCAATCCATGCGCGCCCTTCAGCCTGCCCGTTCTGATGATGCGACGGCCATGCGCTCGTGGGTATTTCACACTGGCGGTGGGCAGCGACCCCTTGCGTGTGGAGGGGCCGAATCATTCGTGTGGGAATTTGTCTTTTTTCCCCCGAATCTGTCCGACCTTTACTCTCAACTGTATTTAATATAGCTTAAATCTTGTGTTATTAAGTTACTTTGCGGTTATCGTGTCGATATGCTTCGAGTTATTTTGTGAGGGTAAGTGTCTTCGAAGGTACACGGTTTTTGAGAGTCTGTATCGTTTGCTGATGAGCCCACCATGACTGGTATCCGCTTAGGTGTCTGGATCCCCGTTCATTTATATGTTTTATTAACTGGTGAGCGAATGACACTGGTGGAGGGCTTGACGCAAGAAATGAGTTGCTTAATGGGTGTGTCGTTCGTTGACATTATACAATTATACCGTCAGGCATCGGAGGGGTCACGTTTTTTCTCTTTCTCCATACTATTGGACCATTACATGTCAATCAACGCTTGAAGAACGTAGTTCACAAAACCCCAGATGTTCGGATGTCAAGTCGCTAAGTCCAATCGTTTTTCCCAATGTTGCAGCACTTGTAAACTGTTGACATGTCGCTGTTGAAGAAATTTGTACGGAGAGAGAGTTGTCAACTTATAATATACTGTAATTAAAGGCATAGTTTCTGATGTCAACTGAATGTGAGGCAATATGAATCGGACTAATGGTCAGCGCGCATAATAGTCGCGAGCTCTTATGCAGGCAGAGTGAATTACGGGTCTTTAACGTGAATGTGTATCCTACATGAAGTGCCACTGGGAACGTTTACTATGCGGTCATTATAGCCGGTCAGAAAGCGAACTAGATTCTCCATGGCACACAGAGGATTGATAGGAGAGGGAACAGGACAAAGATTGCATTTGTGTATTATACATGATAGTAATATCTCGGAGTAGGGGTGACTAGACTGTCGAATCAGCATTACTTATTGAAACATTTGTTACAAAGGGTTACTGTGGCTTACACTAACGGAACCCACTTTTTTTGTTCCAGGCAACCTTTTTGTTTCACGTATAGACCCCTCTGTGCAGAGCAGGTGATTCTTACATGGAAACCAGTGTTTCTACCATTGAACCAAGAGGGTTCTTCTAGAAGGTTTTTCCTGTGGGGGAAGCCAAATATCTATTTTGGTTATAGAATAGGTTTTTTTTTCTAAGTGTATTCAATACAGTATATTTAAAGGGAAAGTGATTGATGGATTCAGCATCTGACGATGATGGATACGGGCAGGTCTATGTGTTAGGCTTACTTATTAACACTGAAGATCACTAAGGAATTAATCATCCTCTCTGATCTTCTTTTCTCCTCTCTGTTCTCTCTTCAATCTCCCTTTCTCTGATCTCTCTCATTATTCGCTTCTTCTCTCTTTTACTACTTTGTTATTCTTTCTTTCACTTACATTCTTTTCTTTCTCTCTCGTCGTGCTCTCTCTCTCTCTATTCTCTCTTTTTCTCTACTCTCTTATCCTCTAATGTCTTATTCGTATCTCTTTCTTCATTTTCCTTTCTCTACCTTCTCTATTCTTTACTCTTCTCTCTCTCTTTCTTTCACCTCTCGAGTTCTACAGGGGGGAGGAAAGAAGAGTGGGCGTGAACGAGAGAGAGAGAGCGGAGAAGAGAGAGAGAGAAGAGGAGGGCGAGAGAGGGGAGAGAGAGAGGGAGAGAGGAGTGGAGGAGAGAGAGAGAGAGAGAGAGGAGAGAGAGAGAGAGATAGAGAGAGAGAGAGAGGAGTCACCCTCCCTTCTCTCTCTCTCTCTTTCACTATCTCTCTCTCTCTTTCACTCTCCCTTCTTTCTATCTCTCTTTCACATTCTCTCTCTCTTTCACTCTCCCCTCTCTTTCACTCTCCCTTCACTCTTTCTCCCTCACTCTCTCCCTCTCCCTCACTCCCTCTTTCTCTTTCTCTCCCTTCTCTCTCTCTCTCTAGGTCAGTGTTGCTCCTGCTGAAGAACCCTCCCTTCCTCTTCCTGTGTCTGGCGGGGGCCACAGAGGCCACCCTCATCGCTGGCATGTCCACCTTCGGCCCCAAGTTCCTCGAGTCTCAGTTCAGCCTGAGTGCGTCTGAGGCAGCCACCTGGTTTGGTGAGAGAGCGTCAGAACCCTACCTCCACCCCACATAAACATTACAGGCTGTAATAGCCTGTCGTTTCCTTGGCATCTTTGTATTCATTATTGTGATGGGCACATGTTTAACTGGTACTCCTTACCGCTTACCGCTGGTACTCCGTACCGGACCTTACCGACTTACTTTCACCCCCTGCATGCACCGGCAAAGTAAATAGTTGCTGTATGCCGTACCTGTTGACATCAGCCTATCACAATAATTCATACAAGGATGCCAAGGACACGGCAGGCTGTTACACTAGTATTTATCATTAGCGCATGTCTGTCGATTACCTCTTTATTTATTGACTTAAACTGTGGTGTGGTTCAGTGATAAAAGTGACATTTTGTGAAGGCAGAGGGGCACCGACAGCTGTGGACGCATCAATTCAGGTTACAAGTGTAGGCCTTTTCATTAGCCCCGTTGGTGCTTTGTTACAGATGACTCTTTCCATCCATCACATGGCGGGTGTACAGTGCTCTGTCTGGATGCAGGAAGGACTTCAGAGTCCATGTCCACGCGTGGGTAGTCAGTCTTATAGGAGCCTATTGAAGTGATTGTTTGACAATCAGATGAAAACAACCTGAATGGTTGTGTTTATGACACATTAAAAGGTCATATATTTTAAAAGTTAAATGATAGATCTTTACTGTTAGGCCCACAGAGATCATATTGTATTAACAGGGATTATATTTGTAATTCTATCCATAAATAAAGAACTATTGGTCACCTACCTGCATGTGACATATCTGAAACCCCACCTCTTATGAGGTGTTTTCACGTATGACATTCTCTGATTCGGTTTCCTGGAGCGTTTGTCAGAATTCTACTGAATCATTTTTGCTGGAAATAACCACTTCAAGATGTGAGACACATTCTACATGACGTTAGCAGGCTTGTTTACAATGGGACTCGCGCTGCCACGTCACCATACGTGGTGCTCTGTCACGATATGTGGTGCTCTGCCACGATATGTGGTGCTCTGTCACGATATGTGGTGCTCTGCCACGATATGTGGTGCTCTGCCACGATATGTGGTGCTCTGCCACGATATGTGGTGCTCTGTCACGATACGTGGTGCTCTGCCACGATATGTGGTGCTCTGCCACGTCACGATATGTGGTGCTCTGTCACGTCACCATACGTGGTGCTCTGTCACCATACGTGGGGCTCTGCCACATCACGATACGTTGTGCTCTGGATCTTGGGCCCGCTACTCGCACAGGTCCAGGATTTGTTTCAGCCTGGATTAGTTTGCGTTTCACACATGCTTTGGAGAGCGGAGCAGGGTACCGAACGCTCCAGGATCTGTATCATACAGGGGATATGTGAAGAACCCTTAGTCACAGTCCTACCATTTAACTAGTTATACCTCCATCCTTATCCCTTAGTCACAGTCCTACCATTTAACTAGTTATACCTCCAGTTCTTATCCCTTGAGTCACAGTGCTCCTACCATTTAACTATCTATACCCTCCATTCCTTATCCCTTTAGTCACAGTCCCTACCCATTTAAACTAAGTTCATACCTCCATTCCTTAATCCCCTTAGTCACAGTTCCTACCATTTAACTAGTATTATACCTCCATTCCGTATCCCTTAAGTCACCCCAGATACACTACCATTTAAAACTAGTATATACTCCATTCCTATCCCTTAGTCACAGTCCCTTCTACCATTTAAACTATATACCTCCATCCTTATCCCTTTAGTCACCAGGTCCTACCATTTGTAACTAGTTATTACCTCCATCCTTATCCCCTTAGTCCAGGTCCTTACCATTTTAAACTAGTTATTTACGCTTCCATCCTATCCTTAGGTCACAGTCCCCTACCAATATTAACTAGTTATACCTCCATCCTTATCCCTTAGTCACCCAGGGTCTACCATTATAACTAGTTATACCTCCCATCCTTTATCCCTTAGTCACAGTACCCTACTCATTTAACTAGTTATACCTCCATCCTTATCCCTTAGTTCAAGTCCTACCATTTTTTAACTAGTTATTACCTCCATCGTATCCTTAGTCACAGTCCTTACCATTTACACTAGTTATTACCTCCATCCTTAATCCCTAGATCACCCCAGTCCTTACCATTTAACTAGTTATTACCTCCATCCTTATTTCCCTTAGTCACAGTCCTACCATTGAAACTAGTTATACTCCCCTCCATCCTTATACCCTTAGTCACAGGTTCCTACATTAACTAGTGCTAACCTCCATCCCTTATCCCTCCTCATCCCTCACATACACATGGTATTAACCTCTCCTCCCCACCAGGCCCTACATGGTATTAACCGTCCCTCTCTCCCACCAGGCTTCATGCGTACTAACCTTCCCTCTCCCCCACCAGGCCTACCATTGGTTACTTAACCTTCCCTCTCCTTCCACCAGGCTACATTGGTACGTAACCTTCCCTCTCCTCCCCTACCATGCACCATGGTACTAACCTTCCCTCTCCTCCCACCAGGCTACATGGTACTAACCTTCCCTCTCCTCCCACCAGGCTACATGGTACTAACCTTCCCTCTCCTCCCACCAGGCTACATGGTGGTACCCGCGGGTGGGGGGGGCACTTTCCTGGGCGGCTACATCGTGAAGAAGCTGAACCTCCGTTGCCGTGGCATCATTAGGTTCTGCATGGTGTGTGCCATCATCAGTCTTCTTGCCATCTTCATCTTCCTCATCCACTGTCCCAACATCCCCATGGCCGGGGTGACTTCGCCCTACCGCAGCAACCTGCCACCGGGCCATCAGTACAATGAACAGTACTATGAGCCAGTCCGCAACAGGTAAGCCCAGACCAGGCCCGGTGGAATATTTCACATTATTTAAACAGTACCTATTAAACAGTATAATCATTATTTTGAGTACGAAGAAGTGGAATGTTAGCTAAACAGACTGGTAGGGTTGAGACAGTTATGGACTTGTGCATGAGGGGTAATTGGCCATCCAAATGGCCACGGTCTCCGTAATAACCTTTGGGACGACAGATAGCGTAGTGGTTAGACCGTTGGGCTAGTAACCAAAAGATTGCAGGATTGAATCCCTGGGCTGACAAGGTGAAAATGTGTCTTTCTGCCCGTGAACAAGGCAGTTAACCCACTGTTCCCTCATTGTAAATAAAAATGTGTTCTTAACGGACTTGCCTAGTTAAATAAAGGTTACATTWAAAAAATATTGCRCAAARAAAATTCTAATTACATATATACWGTACCAGTCAAAAGTTTGGACACACCTACTCATTCAAGGGTTTTTCTTTATTTTGACTATTTTATACATTGTAGAATAACAGTGAAGAYATCAAAACTATGAAATAACACATATGGAATCATGTAGTAACCAAAAAAGTGTTAAACAAATCAAAATATATTTGAGATTCTTCAAAGTAGCCACCCTTTGCCTCGATGACAGCTTTGGCATGCTCTATTTTTGTATGCACATTTTCTCCTTTCCTCTGTTCCTGACTGCATGTGTGCCATATAAATAGAATGAATAGATTGGGCGTCCCCATTCAAGTTAATGATGTGGCTAGAAGGTGTACAGCTGTGACTTTTCGTAGCAGTTTAGGAGAGCATTTTAGCTAACCCTAACCCTTTTCCTAACCTTAACCTAAGTCTTCTCACCTGCCATGTTAATTATCCTAACCTTCTGCTGTCACGCCTGCTCCCGCTCTCCCTCTCTGGCGCTCGAGGGTGCCAGGCTGCCCTTCATTACACACACCTGTTACCATCATTACGCGCAGCAACGCTCATTGGACTCACCTGGACTCCTTCCCTTTGTTGATTGCCCCGTCTATAACTGTCTGCTCCCCCGTTTGTTCTCTGTGTCTGCATTGATGTCGTTATTTTCCCCCTGTCCAGACGCTTGTCCTGTCCTGTTCCATGTCCGTTGCTCATTCAATGATCTACCTGCTTCTCGTCCACTAGCGTTGAGCCTCACAGCTGCGTAAATTCTCTTAACCTGTTACATAAAAGAATCTTCCAGTCATAGCTGTACTCACTGTAGTCAGAATCTCAATTTGGGCATCAGGCATGTCTGTATAGTCTCTCCYTGTGTGTACCAATAGGAGCAAAGCTAGAAGTAAAAGTGAAGTTGAAGATGGGAAGGTTAAGACGACTTAATAAATCCATGCGGAAGGGTTAGAAAATTAACCCGTTCATGGGAATCMAGCACTGTTGCTGGATTCTACAGACTTAGCAGTGAAAACATGACCAGCGGTCGAGAAATCGACAAATAAAGTGGCTGTAAATTATTTTTTAAACGTCTAAATGAATAAAATGACAGTAAAGCAGTTATGTGTTCACAGAGTAGTTAGCTGAAATTCAATATGATTGTGTTTATTTTTCACTTTGGTGAACTATCTGTGCTGCTACCATTCACTCCCAGTCATTTCAAATGCAGAAGCTGGTCCCTTGTTGAATAGTGGCGCAAGGAGTCATGGGATATTAGAATCCTGTTGTCTTAACCTGTATATTTTGAACCTAGAGTAAAATCAGGAAGTGTACCCATCGATATGTGCTGTGATTTGTTGATTTAACTCCACTGATATTACAAAATAGATGAGCCACATCAGTTAACATCATTTGAATGAACATTCTACATTACCATGGAAATGATTGCATCACAATACCAGGCAGCCATTATGAGTGTACCCATGAGTACCCAACCAATCAAGTTGCCCGGTCAGAGGTTCCTATCCCACTCTATTCATCGTTTGCTACAACACTTTGCTTGTTTCAGCAAGGGGCAACAAAGTTTAATCACGTTGTTAAAAGTCCATGTTATCACAGATTTTTTCTTTTTTTACGTTTATGACAGTTATTTTATTTTCCTGACATTCTTCATCCATTCATCCGTCGTTTACACGGATTGTTGCCGCCCCTTTTGCTGACCAGCTATAACTATACTACTGTATACAGAGAAAGATAATGATCATGGACGTCAAAGAAAACAACCTTTCAATTCTCTCTCTCTCTCTCTCTCTCTCTCTCTCTCTCTCTCTCTCTCTCTCTCTCCTCTCTCGCTTTCTCTCTCCCTCTCTCTCGTCTTTCTCATCTATCTCCTCTCTCTCTCGTTCTTTCTCGCTCTCTCCGTCTCCTCTCTCTCCTCTGTCTTCTCCTTCTCTCCTCTCTCTTCTCGTGCTTTTCTCCCTTCTCTCCCTCTCATCTCTTCTCTGCTCGTCTTTCCGTCTCCTTCTCCGCTTCCTTCTGTTCCCCTTTTCTCCGTCCCCGTCTAGTTCACTTCGCTCGGCCCGCTTCTCGCCTCTTACTTTCCGCTCTCGCTCATTATCCGCGCTGTCTCCGCCTCTCTCTCTCGTCTGGTCTCATTCTCTCTAAGATAGCAAATAGTCATTGCGCAGTCACCGCTACGTCGTCCTCTCCTTCCAACTTCCACTCCCCTCTCTTCATCCCATCTTCGAGCCCAACCTCTCTCATGTCTCCTCGTCTCAAGATGATCGTCTCCTGGTCTTAATCCTCCTCTCCTCTCTCTCGCCTCTCCCTTCCCTCTCTCCTCTTCTCTCACCCTTCCCCCGCCTACTCTCTCTCCCGCTCTCCATTCGCTCCTCTCTCTCCTCTCTCTCTCTCTCCCTCTTCTCTTGTCTAGCTTTGGTTGGGGGACAACCTGATGGTGGGCTGTAATTGCGACTGTCACTGTTTACTGAGGCTCTATATAACCCCAGTCTTGTGAGGGGCCGACGGTTGATGTATTACCCCCTTGCATGCAGGCCGCTAGGCACAAATCAAACACAAAGGTCTCCACAGGTAGACAGGTCCAAATCCAACTGTTCAGCAAAGATTCTCACTTAAATTAGTTCAATGAGTTAATGAAATAAACACGGATTCGTCTGTCAGGTACATGTTCACATCTTGTCTGACTGTCCCTCTGTCTGACTGTTCCTCTCGTCGTTCCGTCGCGGCTGTCCCTTCTGTCTGACCTGTCCTTGCTGTCTGGCTTCCCTTCTGTCTCTGGCCCCCTGTCTGCCTGCGCCTTCTGTTGGCTGGCCCTGCTTCTGCTGTGCCCTTCTGTCTGCTGCCCTCTTCTGCTCTTGTCTGACTGGTCCCTTCTGTCTGCTGTCCCTCTGTTGACTGTCCCCTTCCTGTCTGACGCTGTCCCTTTCTGTTCTGACTGTCCTTCTGTCTGACTGCCCCTTCTGTCTGACTGCATTTGATCGACCTGCCACTTCTGTCTGACCACTTGCCCTTCGTCTGGCTGTCCTTCTGTGTCTGGATTGCGCCTGCCTCCTGTCTGACTTTGTCCCCCTATCTGTCCCATGATTGTCCCTTCTGCTGACCTGTCCTTAATGTTCCTGACTGCCCTTCTGTCCCCTGGCTGTCCTTTTCTGTCTGATTGCCCCTTCTGTTCTGAATGTTCCCTTCTGTCTGACGTCCTTCTTTCGACTGCTTCTGTCTGACTTGTTCCCCCTTTTTTGTTCTGACTGTCCCTTCTGTCTGRCTGTCCCTTCTGTCAAATCAAATCAAATTGTATTGGTCACATACACATGGTTAGCAGATGTTATTGCGAGTGTAGCGAAATGCTTSTRCTTCTAGTTCTGACAGTGCAGTAATATCTAACAAGTGATCTAACAAYTCCACAACAACTAYCTAATACACACAGATCTAAGTAAGGAATGGAATAAGAATATATACTGTACATATAAATATATGGATGAGTAATGACAGAGCAAGGCAAGATGCAATAGATGGTATAAAATACAGTATATACATATGAGATGCAAGATATGTTAACATAATGTAATGCAAGATATCTAAACATTATTAAAGTTACATTATTAAAGTTACATTATTAAAGTTACATTATTAAAGTTACATTATTAAAGTGACTAGTAATCCATTTATTAAAGTGGCCAATGATTTCACGTCTGTATGTTGGCAGCAGCCTCTCTGTGCTCGTGGTGGCTGTTTAACAGTCTGATGGCCTTGAGATAGAAGCTGTTTTTCAGTCTCTCGGTCCCTGCTTTGATGCGCTGCTGCGCCTTCTTCACCACGCTGTCTGTGTGGGTGGACCATTTCAGTTTATCCATGATGTGCATGCCGAGGAACTTAAAACTTTCCACCTTCTCCACTGCTGTCCCTTCGATGTGGATAGGGGGGTGCTCCCTCTGCTGTTTCCTGAAGTCCACAATCAGCTCCTTTGTTTTGTTGACGTTGAGTGAGAGGTTGTTTTCCTGACACCACACTCCGAGTGCCCTCACCTCCTCCCTGTAGGCTGTCTCGTCATTGTTGGTTATCAGGCCTACTACTGTTGTGTCGTCTGCAAACTTGATGATTGAGTTGGAGGCGTGCATGACCACGCAGTCATGGGTGAACAGAGAGTACAGGAGGGGGCTGAGCATGCATCCTTGTGGGGCCCCGGTGTTGAGGATTAGCGGAGGTGTTGTTTCCTACCTTCACCACCTGGGGGCGGCCCGTCAGGAAGTCCAGGACCCAGTTGCACAGGGCGGGGTTCAGACCCCAGGCCCCGAGGTTGATGATGAGCTTGGAGGGAACTATGGTGTTGAATGCTGAGTTATAGTTAGTGAACAGCATTCTTACATACAGTTGAAGTCGGAAGTTAACTTGGAGTCATTTAAAACTTGTTTTTCAACCACTCCACAAATGTTTTGTTAACAAATTATAGTTTTGGCAAGTCGGTTAGGACATCTACTTTGTGCATGGAACAAGTAATTTTTCCAACAATTGTTTACAGACAGATTATTTCACTTATAATTCACTGTATCACAATTCCAGTGGGTCAGAAGTTTATGTACACTAAGTTGACTGTGCCTTTAAACAGCTTAGAAAATTMCAGAAAATGATGGCTTTAGAAGCGTCTGATAGGATAATTGACATTGGAGGTTTGGAGGTGTACCTGTGGATGTATTTCAAAGCCTACCTTCAACACACAAGCCAGCTGGTCTGTGCATGCTCTGAGGACGCGGCTAGGGATGCCGTCTGGGCCGGCATCCTTGCGAGGGTTAACACGTTTAAACGTCTTACTCACGCCGCCAACAGAGAAGGAGAGCCCACAGTCCTTGGTGGCGGGCCGTGGCGGTGGCACTGTATTATCCTCAAAGCGAACAAAGAAGGTATTTAGTTTGTCTGGAAGTGTGACGTCGGTGTCTGTGACGTGGCTGGTTTTCTTTTTGTAATCCGTGATTGACTGTAGACCCTGCCACATACGTCTCGATGTCATCTCCCCTACAGCCCTTGTCTGACTGCCCTTTCTGTCCTGACTGATCCCTTCTGTCTGCACTGCCTCTGGTACGTCCTTCTGTCTGATGTTTGCGTCCTCTGCTCCCCTTCGTCTGACTGTCCCTTCTGTCTGACTGGCCCTTCTGTTTGACTGGCCCTTCTGTTGCTGGCCGTTCTGTCTGCTGTGCCTCTCTGGTCTGCGTGGTCCTCTCTCTGTCCTGACTGTCCTCGTCTGACTGTCCCCTTTAGTCTGAATGCTCTTCTGTTGTCCTGTCCTCTGTTGGTGACAGTACGGCGCTAAGCTGTGTATTATGACTTCTGTCTCCTCTGTCTGTCCCCAGCAGGTGTACATCTGGCTAGACGCTGTGTATGTTGAACTCTGTCCTCGCTCTGTCATGGTGCCCCTGGTCAGGTGTACTGAGCTAGCATAGCTGTAGTATGATCGACTCTGTCTCCTCGTTGGTGCCCCCGGTCAGGTGTACTCTGGCCTAGAGCTGTGTATGTTGACACTGTCTCCTCTGTCTGGTGCCCCGGTCAGGTGTAACTCTGGCTTAGACTGTGTATGTTTGACTCTGTCTCTCTGCTGTGGCCCTGGTCAGGTGTACTCTGCTAGAGCTGTGAGTTATCTGTCTCCTCTGTCTGTGTGCCCCTGGCCAGAGTGTACTCTGGCTAGAGCTGTGTATGTTGACTCTTGTCCCCTTCTGTCTGGTGCCCCCGGTCAGGTTTACTCTGGCTAGAGCTGTGTATGTTGACTCTGGCTCCTCTGTCTGGTGCCCCGTCAGTTGTACTCTGGCTTAGAGCTGTGTATTGACTCTGTTCCTCACCTTGTTCTGTGCCCTGTCAGGTGTACTTCTGGCTAGAGCGTGTATGTTGAACTCTATCTTCCCTCGGGTCTGTGCCCCTGGTAGGTGTACTCTGCTAGAGCTGTGTATGTTGACTTCTGTCTCCCTTCTGTGCCCCTGGGTCAGGTGTACTCGGGGCTGCAAGCTGTTTATGTTGACTCTGTCTCCTCTGGCTGGGCCCCTGGTCAGGTGTACTCTGGCTAGAGCTGTGTATGTTGACTCTGTCTCCTCTGTTCTTGTGCCCCTGTCAGTGTTACTCGGCTGCAGCTGTGTGGTGGGGAACGTCAACATCGCGGGCAGGAGGGTCTGGCTCTGGATGGGGAAGTGCACCAGCTCCTTGTAGTCCATGCCAGCCTTCCTCACTTCCTCTCATCGTCATCTTTCTTCACCTTCCTGTTAGTATCCCCGCCTTCCACTGCTACCTTCAGGTGGGGTACAGACTCATAACCTCACTGCTACTCAGGTGGTACAGACGCTTAAAACCCTCACTGCTGACCCTCAGGTGGGTACAGACCCTAACCCTCACTGCTAGCCCGCAGAGTGGGTTACAGACTCTAACCCTCACTGCTTCCTCAGGCTGTACAGACTTCTAACCCTCACTGCTTCCCTCAGGTGGTACAGGACTCTAAACCCTCACTGCTACCCTCAGGTGGATACAGACTCTACCCTCACTGCTACCCTCAGGTGGTACAGACCTAACCCTCACTTGCTCCCTCGTGGGTACAGACTCTAACCCTCACTGCTTCCCTCAGTGGGTACAGACTCACCCCAGCTTCTATCCCTCAGGTGGTACAGACCTAACCCTCATCTGCTACCCTCAGGTCCAACGGTACGCCCGGTATACCACGGACCTAACCCTCCACTGCTACCCTCGGTCAGAAGTGATGTACGAGCAGACAGACAAAGAAGAGTGTGTGACTAGTGGATATTTCTGTTATAACCATTTCTGAGTATAAACCTCTAGTGTGTTGAACTTGTATAGTTCTGTTTAACCATGTCTTAGTAACCTCTAGTGTGTGAACTGTGGTATATTTCTGTTATAACCATGTCTGATAGTAACCTCTAATGTGTGAACTGTGGTATATTTCTGTTATAACCATGTCTGATAGTATCCTCAGTGTGTGAACTGTGAATCTGAAGTGCTCTCTGTCGACCCCTACAGGTGTGTCCCAGACAGCCAGAGGTCCTTTGGACTGGGAATCCAGTGGATCGTGGTGAGAAGTCTAGGTATTTAATTTCTCTTGTTGAATTTGCTTTGATTTGATAAATGTGTCCTTGTAGCCTGAGAATCCCGACAACAAGCTCCCGAGTGGCGCAACGGGTCTAAGACACTGCATTTCAGTGTTAGAGGCGTCACTACAAACCCTGGTTTGAATCCAGGCTGTATCACAACCGGCCGTGATTGGGAGTCCCATGGGCCGGCGCACAATTGGCCCAGCGTCGTCCGGGTTAGGGGAGGGTTTGGCCGGTGTAGGCCGTCGTTGTAAATAAGAATTTGTTCTTAACTGACTTGCCTAGTTAAATAAAGTTTAAATTGAAAAACAATGTAAATAATGTGATGTTGTTCCTAAAGGTGGGATCCCAGGCCCGATAGCGTTTGGCTCTGTGATCGACATCTCATGCCTGCTGTGGCAGGACCAGTGTGGAGAGCAGGGCTCCTGCTACCTCTACCAGAACTCTGCCATGAGCCGCTATACACTGATCGCTGGCATCATCTACAAGGTAACTCGAGGCCCACATGACTGTTATTTCATTCTGTTATAGGATTGTGTTCAAGGACTTTCTTTATTCTCGTGACCATATCAAATGTTTGTTTAACTGAGAGAGAATTCTATTCTATTCTAGTGCATGTCTTATTCTCTATTCTCTCTCTCTCTTCATCCGTCCCTCCCTCCGTCAGGTTCTTGGCACGATGTTCTTCCTGCTGGCCAGTGTTCTGTACAARCCCCCTCCAGAGTCGCCCCAGAGCAGCTGTGAGAGCACCGACCACGGGGCAGGGAACAGCGGGGGAGAGACGGGGGACCTCTCCATCAAGGACCTTCCGCCAAAAATAATCTCAAATGTACACGCCAGGTTATGATGACTTCAGACCCCACCCACATCTCACCGCGCGTGTGTGTGTGTGTGTGTGTGTGTGTGTGTGTGTGGGTCGTGCCACTGCGTCCTCAATGACTGCCAACCCGTGCCCATCTCATGGCCACTCCCATCACACAGACACATCCCCCCCAGGGCAAGGCATGTCTGCTCCACCTACTCAGCCCAACTTCATCCCATGGGCTTGCCCTCCATCACCTCCCTGCCAGCCCACTGAACTTGGGGTTTGTGTGATGTGATGAAAGACTTAGACCAGGGTCACAGATAGGGTCAGAGGTTATTCTGAGAAGTAGGAAAGTCTCCTGATGGCTTTGGGGATTTAAACCACTGAAAAGACMCACTTYAACCTCTCTGGGATATGTGGGACGCTAGYGTCCCACCTGGCCAACATCCAGTGAAAATGCAGAGCGMCAAATTCAAATAAATTACTATAAAAATTWWACTTTCATGAAATCACAYATTCAATATACCAAATTAAAGCGACACTTGTTGTGAATCCAGCCAACGTGTCAGATTTCAAAAATGCTTTACGGCGAAACCAAACAATGCTATTATCTGAGGATAGCACCCCAGCTAACAATCA